>NW_025814827.1:34727500-34950000 GCF_022079265.1 Lynx rufus
GGTATTTGTCTTTCTCTGACTGACTTATTCACTTAGCATAATACTCTCTAGTTCCATCCACTGCAAGAACGTGCCTGATTTCGTCTGATCTCTGAAGCTAAACAGGGTCTGGCCTGGTTAGTACTTGGATGGGGGACCTCTACGCTTCTTAATTTTTATTTATTTTCTTTATCATGTCACTGACATTAGCACACATTTACAATAAGTTTTTAAATTATGGGACAATGTTCTCTGTCTTTTAAAAAATCCTGTTTTACAAATTTATTTTCATTAAAATTTTCAGATTTTTTTCTTGGTCAATTCATTACTGACTCTGAAGAGGATTACTTTATATTATTATAAGAGTCACTACACATTAGCTCTCACAGTTATAACCGCTACCTGTGATGTAATGGGCTTAGTCATTAATGACATATAAAAATGTTTCCCTGTCTCTTTTTATTTTGAATATTTATTATCCCTACACTGGTGTAGTCCTCAGGACTCCTAAAGAGCACTATCATGCTCCTGCCCAGTTAACCTTGAGCATCCAGGTCCCTGAAGAGTCTGGAGGGAGCACAGACTCAGTCCAAGGAGGGGAATAGCCTGCCATCCAGGGTGCAGGTGTGGGTGTTTATAGGGCTTGGGCTGGTCATCTAAGGGGTGCGGTGGCTCAGCGTTTGCACTTTGTTTGCATACTAAACTTACAGCAAGATTCTTTACTTCCACAAAGAAATGTATTCTCCTGTGTACCTTGAAGCCCATAGCCCTGTCATCTAGTTCTTCTTTCCCTATGTTTATGGAGGTGAGGTGTAGTGAGTGCTGCTGGCACCCTGCCCAGATCCCTTTTACCTAGTCCCTTCCGTGCATCCGGCCCCCTGCCCTGTGCCAAGGGTGCATAGCTGCCTTTTCCCATAGAGTATTGCCATGGGCTAGATGGGGGCTGAACTGCCTAGGATGGCAGCCTCTCTCCATCTCCACCCCCTCCCAACTCAAGATGGGATTAGCTCTGTGCTGCAGTTTGTCCCTCAGAGCTTCCCCAGGGGTCAGCTGGGCTTCATCCGACACCACCTCCTTGCCTGGTTTTGTTTCTCTTGTCCTAGCCTGCTTCCATCATCCCCTATCCCTTCTCTTGAAGTGGAGTTCTCCTGGGAGAACTCCAGTCACCCTCTCTCTTCTGAGAGCACTCCCTCAACAAGTCACCTGAACCAGAATCCCTAGCTCAGGTTCTGCATCTAGACCAACCTCAGAGAGGTAGGTGCAGAGGGTAGTTTTGACTCTAGGTCCAAAAACTGCTCAATTGCAGCAATGCCTGTGGCTGGTGGGGGGGGTGGGGCGTGCCATGTTTCTTCCTAGAAATGATTTAACAAAATTTTTATTATTAATGTTGCCTTTTAAATATTATTTCTGTTAGGATTTATGCCTTGTCCCTCCTTTATTAAAATTTTTTTTAATGTTTATTTATTTTTGAGAGAGAGAGACAGAGTAGGAGCAGGGGAGGGGCCGAGAGAGAGAGGGAGACACAGAATCCAAAGCAGGCCTCAGGCTCTGAGATGTCAGCACAGAACCCGATGCGGGGCTCGAACCCGTGACCGTGAGATCATGACCTGAGCTGATGTCAAAAGCTTAACTGACTGAGCCACCCAGGAGCCCCTTAAACTCTTTTTCTATCATTTACTTCTGTTTTTAGGTAGATTATTTACAAATTATCGTACAGCTGGGTTTTTGTTGTTGCTGTTGCGTCCGTAATTGTTTCTCTATCTTTTGTTATTATTTCCTTATTCTTAATCTTTTAATGAGGACATTTAATTTATATGTTTATTATGACCACTGATAATGTTTGGGCCTTTTTTGGACAGTCTATTTGACATTTCATTGATTAGATTTGTTTTCTTAATTTCTCCCCATTTTCCTCTCATGGTTTGAAAAATTCCTATTTCTTTTTTTTGTTTTTAGCAAATTATTGATACATACAATAACTTCTTAAATTCTTTTAATGTTTATTTACTTTTGACAGGGAGAGAGAGAGAGAGACAGAGCAAGAGCAGGGGAGGGGCAAAAAGAGAGGGAGACACAGAATCTGAAGCAGACTCCACACTCTGAGCTGTCAGCACAGAGCCTGACGTGGGGCTCGAACCCAATGAACCATGAGATCATGACCTGAGCCGAAGTCGGACACTCAACTGACTGAGTGTCCTTCACCGCTCACACTCTGTCTCTTTCTTGCAAGAATAAATAAACATTAAAATTTTTTTTAAAAAAAGCAAGTAAGGAGTGTATTTTGCTTCAGTAACAATTTTGCTCCAGGTGTAAGTAGCTAGTGTCTTTCTTTATTCCTGTTCTGTATTCTTTGTATGGTTTTGTTTTTAGGTTTGCAAGATTGCTACTATATCTGTAGATAATGTGTCCATTTTCCAGGCAGAAAGAAGAGGGAAGGGGGAAGGGTAAAAGGGACACTCCTCTGAGGCTTTGCGTTTCATTTGGGAAGGGATGGTGTCCCTGGGACTTCCACCTGCGGCTCATCAGCCAAGATGTGTCATGTAGCCACATTCATTTCATACATCACTGCAAGTGAGACTGGGGATTCAGGTATCTTACTTTCTTATTTTAATAGCAGAGAAAGGCAAGGAAAAAGGAAATTGGAAAAGGGGATCAGATCAGTCAGTGTACAAGCATATAGGTGGGGAGAGAACCTCCTCTATCTCTCCTCCAGGTCCAATAATATTTTTCTCATAACCTTCATCTTTTTTTGTCATTTTGCTTATATAAGCTCATTTCATAGTTTTCCAAGTTGGATTTCAACCACGTCTATTCTGCTATTTAGCTATGTAGCCTCTTTTGAGATTGTTGTTATTTTTACAGTTTTTTGGTTTTGTAAACTAATATTTGCTGAGAGTTTTTTCTGTGCATCATCTGAGGGGAAAGGTGGCATCTTATTATCTGGTGTCAGGGATAGACATTTTATACAGCAATTTTATAAAACCAGATAGATTGTGGCACATGTTGAAGCAGATTCAGAGGAAGAAGTTAGGAAGTGTGGCAGGAAGAATTTAGGAACACTTTGAGGAAGGGATCCATCTACGATATTCTTAAACCATACCAAACTTCTTGCCCTTCCTCAGATTTGCTGTATCTTTGACACTGTGTGTCCTTTTATTTGTTCCCCCATCTCTGATAAGCCGATGCACCTGAAAGATGATGACTAGGGTGATAATTATGTTTTAATTCTCCAGAACTCTTGCCCTTGGGTGGTTCTTTATAGTGGCATGTTTAATTGTGTTGGTGAGATATTCTCTTGAATCTCTCTAGGATACTTAAAATTTTTAAAAGATTTCCTTCTATATTAGGAATTTACCCTTGCAATGAATGGCACAAAACCAAATGTCTCTACTGCCAAAATGGGTTTTACATCATATCTCAAATTACTCATATCTAAATCAGTATTGAATGTGTGAGTTCGGTTGTAGATCCTTGGTTACGGACCTGAACCCCTCGCTGTAAAGGAAGCTGGTTAAGAGCATTTTCTGGGTTCTGTCTTAGGGAGGTAAGACTTCTAAAAGCTTGAAATTTTCCACACCTAGCAAGGGTGTCTAGAAAGTGCTAGATGGAAAAACATGATGCCATCTACTACATATTACATATAATTTCCCTCTGTAACAGCATAGTGCATGAAACATTTACATTTCTGTTGAATTTAATTTGACATCCTTTTTATTCCCAGTGTCATTAAAAAAGAATTCCATTCAAACAAGAATTTAAAATTTATTAACCAGTGTTTAGTCATTGGTTCCATAGTTTTATTTTTTTGTGACTCCCTATTATTTCTCACTTAGATCGTACAGTATTTGTATCCCTTTTATTTAGGAAAAATTAACTGGAGTTTCTTATTTGTGACTAATTAAGTAATATATTTTCTTATAATTATATATAGCTTTCATATCCCAACTTATAAGTGTATTTAAAATGTTTATTACTGTATTATATCCTTGTATGGATAGACTACAATGTATTCACTTTTCCCTATTTTTAGACATTTGGGACTTTTGCAATTGTTCTTTATTGTAAATGACATGCCAAAAAACATCTGAGTCCATGTTCTGGGTTGCGAGGGACAGAGATGGACTTCGTTGAAAAAAAAAAAAAAAGGAATAAATGTATTGGGAAACTTGGATAGCCCACAGACTTGGTGGGAAGTTTGGAGAAACACATCTCTAACCCGGGCAGATATCAAGGTACCCAGAAACATGGCTTCAGAAACTCCTTGGAAACAGGCTGGTTAGGGGCTGCCTCACAGCCACGAGACACCCCTGCTAGATGATCACCATTGCCACCCTCACTGCTATCAACACTGGGTCCTCCAGGTCACTGCTGTCACCATCAATCACTGCCTCACTTCCCCTGTATCTTTGCATCTCTGTCTCTCTCTCTCCCTCGGGAGTCCAAGTCCAGGGCATTCGCTTCTGATCGGCTGATTCTAGGTCATTTGCTTGTCTTCTTGATGCCAGTGGGTGAGGAGAAGGGGTGTCTGATGAGGCTTTGTCTCCTACCAAGTCTCATGCAGTGTTTGGTTTCACCAAAACAGGGAGGGACATTGGATGCTGGGGTCAGGGGGAGACATGTAATTCTTTCTGCATAAGTTTTTGCATGTATCTCTTCTGATTACTGCCTAGGGATTGATTCCTGGTATTAGAGTCATGAAACCAAAGTGTATGAAATTCTTAACCTTCCTTACCCTCCACTTGCCCCTTTATTCCTAGTGTTTTCATGATTTTTCTGCCCTTGTATTACATGTTTCTCTGTGTGGCCTCACCCATTCCCATGGTTCAACAGTTTGAACCACTATAGATCGGTGGGTGAGTCCAAAATATTTATATACAATCTACGTCTCTATTTTGATATATTTAACTACCTAACATAATCTGTGGATATCCTAGGGACATCTGTGAATATCAGAAGTTCTCAAACAGAATTCACCATTTTCTTCCTCAAACCTATTATGTCTCCTGTATTCCCTAGCTTGGTCAATAGGACCACTATACCCCTAGTTCTCAAAATCCAGAATTTGGTTTTTATCTTTGATCCTTACTCCTCCTTCCACGCTTCCATCAAATTATCTCCAGATTCTGTAATTTCTACTTTGTAAGTATCTCTGGAATCTGCTCTATGTTCTGTATTCCCAGGACATATTCCTTAGTTTAGGAGCTTATCACTTTTGTTCCAGATTATGGCTTTTTCTTCTTAACTGGGTTTTCTGTTTCCAGTCTTGCCCGTGCAAGTTCCAGTTTTAAAATGCATGGCCAGCCATGTTATTTCCTTGATTAAGATGTGATTAAGATTGATTATCTCCTCCAGGAAGCCTTCTCCAACCACTTTGTCTCTCTGCTCCTTCATGTCCATAAAGGTTAGTTGACCCTCACTGGTCCCCATGGCGCCTTGGCTTACCAGCACTCTTCATACCTTGTTAAAATCTTTGCTACCAGAAGACTGAGAACTCCCTAAGGGCAGAGCTTGTGAGATTCCTACTGAATCACCAGTGCCCAGTGCAGTGTCTATGTTCAGTGGGCACTGAGCACAAGATGTTTGAGTGAATGTTATGAGTGGGTTTTAACCCATTATGACATGAATATTAGTTGAATAAGGAGTTAGATGATAAATAGGCTCGTGAAACCCAAACAACTGCATTTATAGACCCTATGTTACTTTTCAGGGACAAATCTTGAAAATAACGTGTCGATTATAGGGTAAACATGATTTATTCCTATTTAACATATCACAGACTACTTTTTCAAAATGGAGAAATGAGAATGTTATAAGAACCAGACTGCAAGGCCAAGAGATATATTCCACAGGGGAAAAAAAAAACCCACACAATGTAGAATATACTTTATACAGATTTGGCAGATAATGAAACAATAAACTACTAAATTTTTTCTTTCACTATCCCAATGTTAATTTTGTGGGTTTTTTTGTAATGTGTGTGTTTGTGTGTGTGTGTTTGTGTATGTGTGTATGAAGTCCTGAGCATTGATGTAGCAGTCTGAAAGGGATATTTTGGAAAAAGTGTAGCATGGGAATGACCCGGTGACTCTTGTTTCCTTTTAGGGCGATCAGTCTGGCTGGCTGGTCCCAGGAGAAGGATACACATTTGCAGTCTCCCAGCACCAGCAGCTTGCCGAAATCGACACAAAGCTCCAGGAACTTTCTGCAGCCTCACCAACAACTTCCGACTTTTCTCCAAGACATGGAAACCACAGCGATCAGGTAGATTTAATTTAAGGATACACAGACTATTCAGGTTCGTGTGTTAAAGCTAGTTCACATAATCTGACAATTTGCTTGTTAACTAAAGAGGTTTCTTCCCAGTTGTTTTTTTCGTAACTCCGAGTGCAATGATAGTAATTTCCGTAAGCGCGTGCGTTGTGTGTGTTTTCCTTTGGTGACTTCCCTTTCTCTTCATTTTTCTTTCAGTTGATAATTTACTGGGAAGGGTCACTTAGGAAGTATTTATTTTACTGTTATTGCATCTTTATGATTTAAGCTAATTCTTGATCACGATGAGGAGACAGGATAGGGAAGAAAATCAATAAAGCACTCATTCATCCTCTATTTCTCTTAATTCCTCTGTTTCAAAGTATCAGCAATGGCAGCCGTTTGTCCCTGATGCTGCCATATTCTTCCAGCTCTTTTAATTTCACATCAAGCAGTGAAGCTCTCACTATGCTGATGACTTCTCTCCTGTGAGGATTTTGAAAGGAACATGTTTCCTCCCTGGAGAGTTTCTGAAATATTCTTTTACAGTTTTCTGTTTAGAAAAATAGAAGAGTAATAGCAGCTTTGTAAAAAGAAAATTCTTTTTTTTCACCCCCATATCTCAGTACTTCATGGGATCTGGTTCAGGATTGGGTGGTAGTTTTCACCTAAACAGAAAATGGCCAGCCTTTTGTTATTCTGTTAACCCTCTACCAGTTGTGTAGACATTTCACCGAATCATTTTCTGTACAATCTTAGATGCAGGTGGTTTTTTTTGTTCCTAAAAAAGGCTTAAAAATAAATATTCTATAGGTAATAATTCTGCTTTATATTGAGTCTTTAAGCCATCAACTGAAGGTTGGGGTTCTGGCTTTGGGCCAGTTGAAACTGCTTCAAAGGGAAAGAGGAGTGTTAAGATATTGCGAAGAATATCTTCACGCTTGGTCACTGGCAAAACCTTTATGGAGCCATCTTGGCTTCCTTAGGTCATGTTGGCAAGGCCTGGGCACAGCTGCTTCTGAGCCCTTTACACAGCAAGAGTGGTGGTAGCAGAAACCACTCGTTTCTGGATTGGGGTAAAAGCGGAAAACAGAGCATTGGAATCTCTGTCCCTACTCAAATGTACCCCAGGACTTTGACATTAGTTGCGCTGCTAGTTTATTTAAGTTACTAGGTGCCATTTCCCAAAGGGAGGAAGGCAAGAGGTGGAAATAAAATTGTTCCGGGATACTCTTTGTTCTTTTTGTGTTACACCTGATTTTTTTTTTTTGTTATTATGTTGTTGGATTTTAAGAGTATCTGAGATCTCAAAGCTGAATAGTGATTCTAAAGACAGAAAATACCTTTTAAATGGTGATCAAACGTCATTCTTTAAAGAGAGACTGAGAATTCAGAAATCTGTTTAGCCTTTAGGATTTCAATAAAGCGACTATGGTGAGATTCTGTCATCATCATTTAAATCATACTTTCAGAATTCACATTTATAGTTCAGATAAAATTTTTTTTAAATACTAAAAGGGAAAACCAGTATGTTGCTTAGTTGTCATGTACTGAGATAATATATTTTTATGTGAGACAACATAGGTTTAGTGAGAAAAGAGAAAACTGCATTTTGAGATTCCCATTGGATGCAGAAACAGAAATGTAACATCGTATTTGATGAAAAGAAATAATTAATGCCTCTTTATGCAAAAAAAAAAAAACTCTTTAAATCTTTTGTTCAATTTCTTCTTGGCGTTTCCTCATTTCTAACTAAAGCCAGCACTGCACATTGAATTTTCAAGCCAGAAATGCTAACATGGCAAATTATTTTGCAGATATTATTTTTGGATTGGAATTCTTTTTGGATAAATACACTGAAAAGTATCTCGGTTAAACCTTGCGTATCTGTGCAGTTGATGAATGGGCTCCAATCTGTTGCTGAACCACAAATATTCATAGCACATATTCATATTATTTTTATTTTTAACCCTTCTGCAAACCATTAACTCATCAGTAATTTTTCTTCATGCTCCTTATGAAAGAATGTCTTTTAAGTAGAATGTGAATTCTGGTTTTCAGCAATTGATTCAACAATATTAATCAAGTGCTTGCTGGGTAGGAATTGTAGGGCGCTGAAAGACAAGTCAGGCCAGTGTAGAACTATGGAGTCAAAAAGCCTCACTTTGAGTTCTGGTTTGAGTTCACTTCCACTTACTGGTTCTGAGGACTTGGGCATTAATTAGAAGCACCCTGAACCCTAGTTTCTCTATTTATAAAATAGTAATAATATTCTTTTTTTTTTTAATTTTTTTTGACGTTTATTTATTTTTGACACAGATAGAGACAGAGCATGAATGGGGGAGGGTCAGAGAGAGGGAGACACAGAATCCAAAACAGGCTCCAGGCTCTGAGCTGTCAGCACAGAGCCCAACTCGGGGCTCGAACTCAAGGACAGCAAGATCATGATCTGAGCCGAAGTCAGCCGCTTAATCGACTGAGCCACCCAGGCGCCCCAGTAATAATATTCTTTAGGGCTCTTTTATCTTTTACTATTTTTTATTAAAAAATTTTTTTCCTTCCAACATTTTATTCAAATTCAAATTAATTAACATACAGTGTGGTATTGATTTCAGGAGTCGAATTTAATGATTCCTCACTTACATATTAGGGCTCTTTGAAAGGGTGGATGAGTTGATTTGTGTAAAGTGCTTACTTAGTGCGTGTCAGACACAAAACTCAACCGGTGATGTTATTGTTATAATAATAAGTGACTTGGGGTGCCTGGGTGGCTCAGTCGGTTAAGTGTCTGACTCTTGATTTCGGCTCAGGTCATGATCTCATGGTTCATGGTATCGAGCCCCGCATCGGGCTCTGGGCCGACAGCGTGGAGCCTGCTTGGGATTTTTTCTTTCTCCCCCTGTCTCTCTGCCTTTCTCCCACTCTCTCTCTCCCCATCTCAAAAAAATAAATAAACATTAAAAAAGATAATAAGTGACCTAAGGAACACATTTTCTTGTGGGAGGCACAGGATATATACATAGTTAAATGTGGTACAAAACAACATAGATAAGCACAATAGAAAGGTATAAAAGCAAAGTGCAGTGGGGTTCAGGGGAGAGAGAGAGCACATCCAGAAGGAATATCAGGAAAGTCTAGTTCCACAAGTGAGGGACAAGAGGTGGAAAAGGAACTGGTAAATAAGGCAGAAGGAGTTAGAGGCCCAGAGAAGGCTGCCGTGATACAGCATAACGTTGAAAATCGGTGGCCTGCAGTGCAAAGTTGATTCACATGTGGATTTCCTTTAGCCCACACAGGGTTTACAGTTTTTTTAGTCCATGTGTAAAAATTGGGTGAATTCATATAGATATCTAAATGTCATCTAAATATCTAGTTTTTCTTGAGAAAATAGAACATCTGGCAACATCAGACCTGAATCCTTGCTTGGCAAACTGCAGAACTCATCCGAGTAGCAACTCCTGCCTTCCGTGGAGCACAAATTCTCCAGTTTGCCACAGTTTTCACAACTCCGTATCGTATTGCTGGACCCTGAGGCCTACTGCACGCATTTAGGTTACTGATCCAGCCCCTGTACAGGACATCAAAACATCTTTGAAAGCCCGCTTTCATAGGAGATGCTGTGGTGGTTGACCTTGAATATTCAGATTTATGCAGCTTCACGTTTGACCTTAAAGCAGCTTACAGGGTACTGGAGGATAGGTGTAGACCTAGAACAAGTTGTCGGATGACCGCACGGTGGAAGAAGTACCACAATATGGAAATGATCTTATGAAAAGTACAGGAAGTCTGTGGTAGCAGAGAAAGGAAAGGTTACTTTCTGAAGGCATGATGTTTAAAAAATTCCTTTGGAGATTTTTAAAAATTTCGGTCAAGAAAACAGTTTCCCAAACAAGTCGAAACACTCAGACTTTCTGACTTGTTGACTGGCAACTAATAAGGTGCGAAGTCGGTAGGCACATGAGCCGAGGATGATAAACGTACTTGAGTCAGAATAATTTGAGGGACTCCAGAAATGTGACTCAGAGCTTAAGGAAGTTGTTGTGAAAGGAGCAGTTAAGAAATCTTCTTCTCCTTTTGGGCTTGCTGATTAGGATATTCTCATAGGATACCTTGGCCCGGCTCTTAACTTTATGGCAATATTTTAAAAGCAGAAGTTGGCTTTCACATGTCTGATTTCCTTAGTGTAAAACAAAGCACGTGGTCACCTTCAGAAGGAAGAATGGCGTATCACTGCTGTGGCTGTAATGTGAATAATATCACGTGGTTGCAGTTTTGACATCTGCTTCTTATTTTCATTTCATCTTAGCAGAAGAGAACGAATTGAAGCCATTTTTTCCTTACAATCTGTGGTTTAACTCTGCATACCTTTCCACATCCATCCCCTAACCCTCCAACAAATCAGTTAGTTTTTTCCTCATGTTGTAAATCCCACCATAAAATTGAGCGATGTTCTATAATTTAGTTACTGTATTTCTTATTTGTAGCTGTATTAGGTTCCAGCTTTCTCCAGAAATATCTAAGATATAGGAGTTCTGTAGGTATTCAGTTTCTTAAGTCCTTAGCAACTGGATTCAATAACAAATTCTGTTCAGTTTGGCTCTTGTAAAGAAGTGTAATTTATTCATGTTTCATGCAATCAGTCTTACTAAATCTAGAATTCCAGTTCATGCTTAGGTTTTTTTTTTTTCTGGTTGGGAGAAAGTCTTCAAAATTGTACTCATTTTAAGAGGCATTTCTTGGTTCTTTTTTAAAAAAATTTATTTAATTTTATATATTTTTAAATTTACATCCAGATTAGTTAGCATATAGTGCAACAATGATTTCAGGAGTAGATTCCTTAATGCCCCTTACCCGTTTAGCCCATCCCCCCCCCACACCCCCTCCAGTAACCCTCTGTTTGTTCTCCATATTTATGAGTCTCTTCTGTTTTGTCCCACTCCCCATTTTTATAAGATTTTTGTTTCCCTTCCCTTATGTTCATCTGTTTTGTCTCTTAAAGTCCTCATATGAGTGAAGTCATATGATTTTTGTCTTTCTCTGACTAATTTCACTTAGCTTGATACCCTCCAGTTCCATCTACGTAGTTGCAGATGGCAAGATTTCATTCTTTTTGATTGCCAAGTAATACTCCATTGTATATATATGCCACATCTTCTTTATCCATTCATCCATCGATGGGCATTTGGGCTCTTTCCATACTTTGGCTATTGTTGATAGTGTTGCTATAAACATTGGGGTGCATGTGTCCCTTTGAAACAGCATACCTATATCCTGTGGATAAATGCCTAGTGGTGCAATTGCTGGGTCGTAGGGTAGTACTATTTTTAGTTTTTTGAGGAACCTCTATACTGTTTTCCAGAGTGGCTGCACCAGCTTGCATTCCCAGGCATTTCTTTGTTCTTAAACCAACTGGTTTAATTGAATATAAAGGTCTTCCTTACATTTGTTTGTTTGTTTGTTTGTTTTTGTTCTTAAAATGTTGGTTCAGTTGTATACATTTTGGTAAGGCCAACAAAAAACTAACAAACATTTGATTGGGGAAAATTGTAGTTGTATTCATCTTTTTTCTTACCAAAAGCATACTATTGTTGACAACAACAATTAACAGTTTTTTGTCTCTTCCTGTTTCAACATTAGCTAAAGCTGAAGAAATATAAAATGTAATCCTATAACATGTTTTATTGCTGAGTCCAGGGGTTTGCAGAGTTCAGGTAATGGCTATCTAGTCTACTTGATGTCAAATTACTTAATATGATGGTTGAGGGCAGGAATCTAGGAATTTTTTATGTATGCTAGTCACAAGCACAGAAGTCTTATTGACCATTGTGTCATTTCCAAAAACTATAGAAGCATGCCATAAGAGTATGGATTTCTCGATTGGGAAATGAACAAGAAATTACTTCAAATGTCCTTGCTAACTTGTCAAACATTTCCCAAATGAATCTGTGGAGTTCTTCTTACCACCTGTGTTTTACAGATTAAAGTTTATATTTTTTAAATTTTTCTGTGTTAAGTCTCCTGTGTAGTCAAGGTTTCTTTCATTTCATGGCAATATTCTAAAATGGTAAAAACAATTTGGCTGAAAGATTTTTTTCCCTACCTCTACTACTGCTAGGCAAATGACCCACCTGATGACAGAAAATAGCAATTGCTTTTGGAAAAAGATAGCTTTTGTTTGATAACACAGGGAAAGCTGGCTTTATTTAGGCAGGTTTGTATTTTTCTGTTTAGTTAGTTTCAAAGACCCCTGTTGGCTCAGTCAACTCCACAGATATTTTTCTAAGGTTGAACCTAGAATATGTTGGCAATCAATTAGTCAAATCAATAAATATTGACCTCAGGGACAGTTCTCATTTTGTGGCTCCTTGGATATTCTGTGCATATCACAGAGAGCTTTTATTGAACTGAATTTTACTTTTATTGAATAAAAACATTTCTGTATGCCTGAAAACCAGAAATGATATGGCTGGTCAGACAATCTGCTCAAAACATTCCTACCATAGGAAATCAAGATATTTCCTTAAAAAAATTTTTTTAATGTTTATTTATGAAAGAGAGAGAGAGAGACACAGAGTGTGAGTTGGGGAGGGGGAGAAAGAGAGTGAGACCCAGAATTTGAAGCAGGCTCCAGGCTCCAAGCTGCCAGCACAGAGCCTAATGCGGGGCTCAAACCCACAAACCGTGAGATCATGACCTGAGCCGAAGTGGGACGCTTAACCGACTGAGCCAACCAGGCGCCCCAAGATATTTCCTGATGATCATGAAAATGCATAGTACTGGTTGGCACTTTGATTTGACAAGAGAACCTCTGGTACCAACAGAGCTTCTTGAAAATGCCAGTGGGATTTTTGTTGCTGTTGTTAGAATCAATGATTATCTTTTTTTGCTCCCTGTTGGCCTATCTTTCACTGCTTGCTATCCTTCAAATATTTGAACTATATGGTTATGCTATCAGATTACAACTGAGGAAGGCTGTTACATATCCTTGGGTCTAACAGTAGAGAATTACAGAACTCATAAGATATGAGAGTTGGAAGAAAGTGTTTTGGAAGAACTTGAGACAGAGAAAGTGACTTGCTTAAAAGTATAAAGCGGGTTATACCAGCAGAACTGGGGCTAAAACCTAGCTTTTGGGCCAGTACCTTTGGGTACAGAGAGTCA
The DNA here is from genome assembly GCF_022079265.1 of Lynx rufus. NCBI lineage: Eukaryota > Metazoa > Chordata > Mammalia > Carnivora > Felidae > Lynx > Lynx rufus. The sequence goes on from NW_025814827.1 coordinate 34,740,890, forward strand.
CATTGTCAGAGCAGAACAGAAATAGCCTTGCTAGAATAATATTTCTGTTTTCTTAAAAATAAAATATGACTTCTGCTTATGAAGTTAATATGTGTTTATTATAGAAAATTCAGTAGTTACAAAAACATCTAAGAAAAATAAGGTGAAAGAAACAATATTTTTACCATCAAATTCAATTTCCTTTGAGTTTACTTCTCTGCAAACACACACACACACACACACACACACACACACACACACACGCACGGTATACCAGTTAGAATTTTGAGCAAGAAAGAGAAAACAGCCAGCTTGGATTTTGGATTTTGAAGATAAGTAAGTTAAGGAACTATTTATGGATTTAAAGGAGCCAATATGGGACGTTAGGACACATAGGGACTAGCAACAGTGGGTAGGGGAAGAAAAAGTGTATTGGAACTTAGGGAGAGCTGGAGCTGTGGGAGAATGATAAACAAACATTTACAGTTTTGCCATCCAAAACTGTAATCACAGAAGGTGTAGGCAAAGGATTAACCAATCCTTCCCCCTTCATCATGAGAATTTGAGTTGTAGTTAGCTTTCTAACTGCTTCCCTGGCAATACGATGAAAGTTGGAAGGTTAACAATGTTAGGAGGCAACTTTGCTCATGCTAAAGATGACCCAGGGATTGGGAGAATTATAAAGGCCTGGTGGAGAAGCTCTACTTTCAGTCTTACTTAGTGCAGTGTTTCTTGAGACTGGGCATGTCCCTGGCTGGGACACTGTGGGGGTGTGCCTGTGGGATCATTTCAAGAGATGGTGTTCTTATGAGATATATAGCTTTTGAGCCACGGTAGCTTCCTTGCCCTTGTACCTATACTGTCATGACACAGACTGTGGCAAAAACTCCCATTGACCAGGGGTACCTGACACTACCCTGCCGTGTTTCCTGTCCTATGTTCATCTAAGTAGACTAGCTCCACCCGTGGCCTCTGTCTTTGCACATGAATATTCAGTTGAATCTAAGATAATTCTCCTGATGGGCCCCTTAGGGATATATTGCTGCCAAAACCTTAATGCCAGAGCAGGAAGGAAAAGGGGAAGATACTGCAAGCTCTCTTTTCTCCTGCTCTCCAGTTCATTGATTGAACCTACCCACAAGACAGCGGTCAAGGAGAAAGAGTCTGATTGGCCTAGCTTGAGTCAGGTGTTCTCCCATAGTTTGTTTATCATTCTCGTGTTGATGGACATTTGCCTATATGCCTAAAGCTGCTGTGAACATTTGTGTACAAGGCTTAAGTCATACATTTTCATTTCTCTTGGATAGAGTCACAGGAGTGGAACTATGGGTCATAGGAAAGATTAACACTGAACTCTTTAAGAAACTACCAAACAATTTTCCAAAGTGGTTGTACCATTGTATACTCCCATCAATAACACTTGAGAGTTCCTCTTGGTCCCTACCTTTCCAATATTTGGGGTTAACAAAATTTTTCATCTGGGCCATTTTTGTGACTGTGTAGTGATATCTGATTGTGATTTTAATTTACATTTCCCTGATTACTTAATGATGTATAGGACTTTTTCACGTGCTTATTTGTCATTCACGTGTCTTCTTTTATGAAGTATCCAAGTCGCTTTAAAGCTACACTATCTTTTTTAGTATTTATTTTTCCTTATTTTATTATTGAATTGTGTGAGTTCCTTACATATTTTGGATACAAGTCCTTTGACGGGTTTGTGTGTTATAAATTTTAGTCTCAGCCTGTGGATTGTCTTAATGGTGGCTTTGAATAAGCAAAATTTAAAATATAAATGAAGTCTGAATTATAAATGTTTTTCTGTGTCTTTTCTTCGCATACCCAAAAACTAAAAATAAAATCATAATTGTAGATTATTAAAATGCTGTCTCTTAAAAAAAAGATTTCCATTTAAAAATTAAATCCAATTTGGATGTTTTTCATCTCACTATAATTTATAGAATGAATGTTTGTGTCCTCTCAAAATTCATATGTTGAAATCTGATCCCCAGTGTGATGGTATTTGGAGGTCAGGACTTTGGGATGTGATTAGGTCATAAGGGTGGAGCCGTCATGAAGGGGATTAGTGCCCTGATAAAAAAGACTTAGAGAGCTCTCTTGTCCCTTCTACCATGTGAGGACACAGCAAAGAAGATGGTCCTCTAGGAACCAGGAAGCAGGCCTTTATCAGACATCAAGTCTGCCAATGCCTTGATCTTGGAGAAATACATTTGTGTTGTTTATAAGCCACCTTCAATGTGGTCTTCTATAATAGCAACTCAGACGGACTAAGACACTGTGTATCCTACTTCATGGTAGATATATCTTTATAAAAGTTGATGAAATGCTGGATGCTTAAAGCTTCAGAGAGACCTAGGGGTGCCTGGGTGGCTTAGTCGGTTGAGCGTCTGACTTCGGCTCATTTCATGATCTCACAGTTCATGAGTTCAAGCCGTGCATCAGACTCTGTGCTGACAGCTTGGGTCCTGGAGCCTGCTTCAGATTCTGTGTCTCCCTCTCTCTCTGCTCTTCCCCTGATCACACTCTGTCTCTCTCTCAAAAATAAATAAAGATTAAAAAAAATTTTTTTTAAAAAGCTGCAGAGAGACCTTTATACCATCTTTTTCAAATGCCTCCCTAACATTAGGTTTCGTTCTTAAATATATTCCTGATAATAATTCAGCCTCTGGATGCTTCTAGAGATTGAGAGCTACCAGAAGTGTGTCCCCTTTTATGGAAAACAAAATGTAAAATAATCGCTTCTTGAAATTGAAATACTCAATTCAGAGTTCAACAGAGTTCTGAGAACCAGATTACAGTTGACTTTTGAACAGTGCAGGGATGAGGGGCGCTGACACCCAATGCAGTGTAAAATCTGTGTTCTTACTTCTGACTTTCCATAAGCTTAACTACTGTTAACTGGAAACCCTACGGATAGTGTCAACAGTTGATTAACCCATATTTTGTATGCTATATGTATTATATACAGAATTCTTGCAATAAAGAAAGATAAATAAAATGTTATTTAGGAAATCATAAGGAAGAGAAAATACATTATTTATTTATTTTTTAATATATGAAATTTATTGTCAAATTGGTTTCCATACAACACCCAGTGCTCATCCCAAAAGATGCCCTCTTCAATACCCATCACCTACCCTTCCCTCCCTCCCACCCCCCCATCAACCCTCAGTTTGTTCTCAGTTTTTAAGAGTCTCTTATGCTTTGGCTCTCTCCCACTCTAACCTCTTTTTTTTTTTTTTTCCTTCCCCTCCCCCATGGGTTCCTGTTAAGTTTCTCAGGATCCACATGAGAGTGAAAACATATGGTATCTGTCTTTCTCTGTATGGTTTATTTCACTTAGCATCATACTCTCTAGTTCCATGCACGTTGCTACAAAAGGCCATATTTCATTCTTTCTCATTGCCACATAGTACTCCACTGTGTATATAAACCACAATTTCTTTATCCATTCATCGGTTGATGGACATTTAGGCTCTTTCCATAATTTGGCTATTGTTGAGAGTGCTGCTATAAACATTGGGGTACAAGTGCCCCTATGTATCAGCACTCCTGTATCCCTTGGGTAAATTCCTAGCAGTGCTATTGCTGGGTCATAGGGTAGGTGTATTTTTAATTTTTTGAGGAACCTCCACACTTGTTTTCCAGAGTGGCTGCACCAGTTTGCATTCCCACCAACAGTGCAAGAGAGTTCCCATTTCTCCACATCCTCTCCAGCATCTATAGTCTCCTGATTTGTTCATGTTAGCCACTCTGACTGGTGTGAGGTGATATCTGAGTGTGGTTTTGATTTGTATTTCCCTGATGAGGAGCGACGTTGAGCATCTTTCATGTGCCTGTTGGCCATCCAGATGTCTTCTTTAGAGAAATGTCTATCTTGTTTTCTGCCCATTTCTTCACTGGATTATTTGTTTTTTGAGTGTGGAGTTTGGTGAGCTCTTTATAGATTTTGGGTACTAGCCCTTTGTCCGATATGTCATTTGGAAATATCTTTTCCCATTCCGTTGGTTGCCTTTTAGTTTTGTTGATTGTTTCCTTTGCTGTGCAGAAGCGTTTTATCTTGATGAGGTCCCAATAGTTCATTTTTGCTTTTAATTCCCTTGCCTTTGGGGATGTGTCAAGTAAGAAATTGCTGCAGCTGAGGTCAGAGAGGTCTTTTCCTGCTTTCTCCTCTAGGGTTTTGATGATTTCCTGTCTCACATTCAGGTCCTTTATCCATTTTGAGCTTATTTTTGTGAATGGTGTAAGAAAATGGTCTAGTTTCATTCTTCTGCATGTTGCTGTCCAGTTCTCCCAGCACCATTTGTTAAAGAGACTGTCTTTTTTCCATTGGATATTCTTTCCTGCTTTGTCAAAGATTAGTTGGCCATCCTTTTGTGGGTCTAGTTCTGGAGTTTCTATTCTATTCCATTGGTCTATGTGTCTGTGTTTGTGCCAATACCATGCTGTCTTGATGATTACAGCTTTGTAGTAGAGGCTGAAGTCTGGGATTGTGATGCCTCCTGCTTTGGTCTTCTTCTGCAAAATTACTTTGGCTATCCGGGGCCTTTTGTGGTTCCATATGAATTTTAGGATTGCTTGTTCTAGCTTCGAGAAGAATGCTGGTGCAATTTTGATTGGGATTGCATTGAATGTGTAGATAGCTTTGGGTAGTATTGACATTTTAACAATATTTATTCTTCCAACCCATGAGCACGGAATGTTTTTCCATTTCTTTATATCTTCTTCAATTTCCTTTATAAGCTTTCTATAGTTTTAAGCATACAGATCTTTTACATCTTTGGTTAGATTTATTCCTAGGTATTTTATGCTTCTTGGTGCAATTGTGAATGGGATCAGTTTCTTTATTTGTCTTTCTGTTGCTTCATTATTAGTGTATAAGAATGCAACTGATTTCTGTACATTGATTTTATATCTTGCAACTTTTCTGAATTCATGTATCAGTTCTAGCAAACTTTTGGTGGAGTCTATCGGATTTTCCATGTATAATATCATGTCATCTGCAAAAAGTGAAAGCTTGACTTTATCTTTGCCAATTTTGATGCCTTTGATTTCCTTTTGTTGTCTGATTGCTGATGCTAGCACTTCCAACACTATGTTAACCAACAGCGGTGAGAGTGGACATCCCTGTCGTGTTCCTGATCTCAGGGGGAAAGCTCTCAGTTTTTCCCCATTGAGGATGATGTTAGCTGTGGGCTTTTCATAAATGGCTTTTATGATGTTTAAGTATGTTCCTTCTATCCCGACTTTCTCGAGGGTTTTTATTAAGAAAGGATGCTGAATTTTGTCAAATGCTTTTTCTGCATTGATTGACAGGATCATATGGTTCTTATCTTTTATTTTATTAATGTGATGTAGCACGTTGATTGATTTGCGAATGTTGAACCAGCCCTGCAGCCCAGGAATGAATCCCACTTGGTCGTTGTGAATAATTCTTTTTATATGCTGTTGAATTCAATTTGCTAGTATCTTCTTGAGAATTTTTGCATCCATAGTCATCAGGGATATTGGCCTGTAGTTCTCTTTTTTCACTGGGTCTCTGTCTGGTTTAGGAATGAAAGTAATACTGACTTCATAGAATGAGTCTGGAAGTTTTCCTTCCCTTTTTATTTTTTGGAATAGCCTGTGAAGGATAGGTATTATCTCTGCTTTAAACGTCTGGTAGAATTCCCCAGGGAAGCCATCTGGTCCTGGACTCTTATTTGTTGGGAGATTTTTGATGATTGATTCAATTTCTTCGCTGGTTATGGGTCTGTTCAAGCTTTCTATTTCCTCCTGTTTGAGTTTTGGAAGTGTGTGGGTGTTTAGGAATTTGTCCATTTCTTCCAGGTTGTCCAGTTTGTTGGCATATAATTTTTCATAGTATTCCCTGACAATTGCTTGTATTTCTGAGGGATTGGTTGTAATAAGTCCATTTTCATTCATGATTTTATCTATTTGGGTCATCTCCCTTTTCTTTTTGAGAAGCCTGGCTAGAGGTTTATCAATTTTGTTTATTTTTTCAAAAAACCAACTCTTGGTTTCATTGATCTGCTCTACAGTTTTTTAGATTCTATATTGTTTATTTCTGCTCTGATCTTTATTATTTCTCTTCTTCTGCTGGGTTTGGGGTGTCTTTGCTGCTCTGCTTCTATTTCCTTTAGGTGTGCTGTTAGATTTTGTATTTGGGATTTTTCTTGTTTCTTGAGGTAGGCCTGGATTGCAATGTATTTTCCTCTCAGGACTGCCTTTGCTGCATCCCAAAGCGTTTGGATTGTTGTATTGTCATTTTCGTTTGTTTCCATATAGAAAATACATTTATTTATAGCACTGTACTGTTTATTGAAAAATAATCTGTGTGAAAGTGGACCTATGTGGTTCAAACTCATGTTGTCCAAGGGTCAGCTGTACAGTCTATTGGCCAGTGCTTATACAGCTTCAGGGTTATAGTTTGTGTTGGGATACAGAGTAGGATTAGTCATGGTCCCTCTCAGTGTGGTAACTGCGATGAGGGAACATGTGACATGACCCAGAGAATAACTGCCCTTCCTAAGTGTGTTAGGGAACATTTTATAGGGGAAATATATTTGTGCTCAAAAAGAGTTGCAGTCTTCACGAGGAGCTGGAGGAAAGGGGCATGGAGTAGTGGAGAACTAGTAGTAGTGAGTATTGCCATGGTTTTGGGTCTGAGACCCAAGCAGTGGGAAACGAGGCTGAAGAGCTAGTCAGGATACAGACCAGGAATGATCGAGGACTTTGCTCAGTGGCTTTGCTCCGTGGCATCTCTGCACAGGGTGGAGTGAATGGGAGACTGGTGGCCCTCAGATCAGTTAAGAGGCTCAAGCTAAGTAGATAGTTCTCAAATTTTCAAGTAGCTGTATTCAGGCTGTCAGTCCCCTATTGAATCAGAATCTCCAGTGTGGAGGCTGGGCCTTTGAAAGTTTTCCCAGGCTCTGTGGGTGAGTCTGAAGGCCACTGGAGTTTGAAAACCACGGTTTAGGTGAATGATGAGGCAGTAAGAGAGGAGGGCCTTAATTAAGAGGTATTAGGAAGCGAGATGGTGACCCTTCAAGAAAAATTGAAGTTAATGAGACATTTATCCCAGAGGCTAAATATTTTTAGCTTCCAACAAAATTATACTTTTCCCATCATTTTTTTTAAAAAACGGAATTTGTAATAAAATAGTATGGGATTATATTGATTTTGAGGAACATTTAATGATATAGAAAAATAATCGATTTGTATTGCTAAGTGAAAAAATTCAAATTGAAAATGACAATACGGTGTGATCCAAGTTCTATGAAAAAGAAGCAGTCACACACAAAAATATGCTAAGTAACCATTAATTCAAAGTAATTCAAAGGGCACCTGGGTGACTCAGTCAGTTGAATGTCTGACTTTTGATTTCGGCTTGGGTCATGATCCCAGGGTTGTCAGATCAAGCTCTGCATTGGGCTCTGTGCTGAGCATGGAGCCTGCTTAAGATTCTCTCTCTCTCTTTCTCTGCCCCTCCCCCCTGCTTGTGCTCTCTCTCTCTAAAAAAATAAAAATAAAAAATAAAAAACTAAATAACAAAACAAGTTACAAATTATTTAGAGCTAAAAAGTAGTGACTGTCACATACTAAAATCGCACGATATAAAGTTTAGGTAGAGGGTAAAGTGTAGTTTTAAATGTACTTTTCTTCTTAAAATGAAACTGTATTATTTGAATTTTCTGTTTCATTTATGAATCGCTAATTAACAAAGTCCCTGACATTCAGTGTCTTAGGAATGTTCCAGCTTCATCTTAGGTTAACTGGAGAGAGTGCTGCTCCTATCTCTTCAATAGAAAATGGCAGGTAATCTGCATAATCAATACTCTTTCTGAATCAGTGTTTTTCATCACAGAGCTGAGGTCCCAAGGCACCAAAATAACCCCAAATACAAGAAATGCAAGCATCTTCAAGGAGACACTGGTTATAAGTACTTCTTACTTGGAGTAGATAATGGGCATGATACAAGCTCTGTAAGGGATGAGAGTGTTGGAGGTTCTGGTTTGAGTAACTTCAAATACGACATTTATGACATTATGTCAGTTACCTGCATGGCAGCACAGAGTAGGAGATCTGTGGGAGAAAAGATAGGAAGTGAAGTTATAGATATAAAGCCAAACTTCCTCTCAAATACCCATTTTTATACCCATTAATTTTGAAAGATTATGGTTCTGTCCATTCAAATATTGCTGATAATAGTGAACTACTTCCATTATTTAATCTTTATTCCTTTCAGAGGACATATTTAACTCATATTTGTTAGCCACTAAGATTTGTTGCATACTACTGCCTACTGTGATGACTTTGGGGCCGAATGTTATTATCATTTTGCAGATGATAAAACTGAAGTTCATACAGGTTAGTTGATTTCCCTAAAGCCATCTTAGGAGCCAGGTAGAGCCAGGATTCAAAACTCCTGACTTTGCTCATTCCAGTTCAGTAAGTAAACATCTGCCTCTCATAGTATGGATAGGCAGGATTTTTTTTCTCTTGTTATTTATATATGATGAACTTGGAGTCCAGAGCAAGTGTGGTTTGCCCAAGATCTTGGGCTGATATGTATAGAGCAGGGACCAGAGCCCAGGTTGCTGCTTCCTGGCCACTTCTCTTTTCACTCTGACTTCTTGATTTCTAAATGATTGAGTTTATTTTCCTACTTGTTTTATGTATAGTTGGACCCTTCTCCTTCAAAGAGGAAGAGTTTAGGGAATTATAAATATAATTTGTTTTAAAAGTAGGTTCCATGCCCAGTGCAGGGCTTGAACTCATGACCCTGAGTCATGACCCAAGAGTCAGACACTCCACCAGCTGAGCTACCCAGGTACCCCTGAATATCATTTTGAAGGGAAGAAATATTGTTTGAGAAGCAAAGCCAAACCTTTAAAGTTCATTTGCTTTGGGGCGGCATGTAATGGTACATTTCCAGCCTGTGTGTGAATTTTTTTTTTTTTTTTGATTAGGAACCTGACCTTAATGATGATGATAAAAATATGGAAATAACTCCAGGAGAAAAGGTACTTCGGAACACCAAAGAGCAACGGGATCAGCAAAACCGGCTGAGAGAGATAGATGACAAACTGAGAAAGATGAAGGAAAATGTGGTAAGTCTTCTTTATTTAAAGTTTAACTGTAACCAATGATTGTATTTAAAAAAGCCTCCAGTTTCCTTTGACTGTTTATGACTGGTTTTATGTGTTACGTCCATCGAGGAAACTGACATGGGAATATGTCAGTAAGAATTTGAATAAAAGCTAAAAATATGATTCGTAGAACTTAAAGGAATATTATACTTACTTTATGTGATATAATAAATCTGTGAAATCCTATCTGAAGTCAGAATGATGATCCATATGCCTAATATTCTGTGCCTGACAGTGACATAAATTTTTTTTTAATGGAAAAATCTGGTAGTTATTCTCCACAAAATCATCTCTATATATCGAACTTATGCCTTAAGTAGTCCCACTTTTTGTTCGTAATTCATAATATATTATTACTCAGTTTTAATTCGTTCTAAATCCTTCGTGTGCCTATTTCATGTTTTAGTTGATTGTCATTGAAAGACATATCACTGCGGTGAGAGAAAGCTCTTAAATTAGCACAATTGTGAATTGGTTGATATTCTGAACCCATAGAAATGCTCCATAATATTCTGATTTTGCAGCTACCCGTAGTATGCTTCCACCTGGATACTTGCTTTTACCTAAAATTAAACATGACAAGGCTAAACTTGTGATTCCACCTACATCCTCTCTCCCAGGGCTGGCCTTGTCCTAATTGCCAGCAGTACCTACTTTCTGTCTCCTACTAAATCCTGTTATCTTGGGTGATCTTCAAGCCTCATTAAGTTTTAACCAGTATGTCTAATTTGCTGTCATATCTTGCCGCAGTTCTTTATGACTCTTTGGAATCTTCTCTTTTTTTTGTCCTTGCTTGTATCACCCTTCTGTCAGCACTGTCCCCTCCTGTCTAGCCGCTTAACCCTGGTCAGTCTCTTCTCTTATTATTTTATTTTATATGCTGTTCCATGGGAGTGAGCGTCAGGTAAGTGATTTTGATTCCATTCTGATCTCCTTAGAGCTCTCCAAGAGTGTGGCCCGGTCCTGACTGAGATTCTTCACCCCTAATGACCGTGTCCTGCTGAATTGCTCTTAACCTTTTGCCAGCCATGGACAGCTTCACTGACTCTCAGCCTAAAGGATAGCTAGGTCTACCTAATGAGAGTCAGGCAACAGATCTAAGGGGAATACATGCATTGTGCTTCTCTTTAGAATTCATTTTTGTTTACCTCTCATGGGAAATTAAATGGGAATTATGTTTCAGGGAGACCTTCATTTTTATATTCTGAGGGTTTTTTTTTTTTTTTTTCTCCTTGAATCTGTTGATACGGGGAGGAAGTGGAAGAGGTAAGAATGGTTAGGGAGTGTAAAGAGGCTCTTGGCCAATAGTTGTGGTGGTAGTGATAGGGCATTGCAAACTTGATGCGGTAAGTAAAATGTTTGTGGTTTGACTCATTTTGAAAATGGTTGGCATTTCTCACCCCATGCCTGCCAATCCAAAGCAGGCAAAGCCTGTCATTCTCCCTAATTCAGTTCTCCTGATTTCTCACCATTTGTCTTATGCCTTGGACTTGTATCCATTATTTTCTACCATGTCTCTATTATTATTTAATTTTTGACTCAAAACCTGGGTCCTTTAGGAAATCTTGTATATTTTTCCAGTGTCATATGAAGGTTGGATAGATTTACAGAAGTATGATCAATACTAAGAGTTAGTTGTTATCTAAGTGGAAAAGAATCATATGTAAGTAGAGAAGAACAACGACTGTGGGCCTACAGTGGCAGGCACCGTTCCAAGTACTTTGTAACTTATTAACTTACCTAGTCTTTATAACCACTCTGTGAGGTAAACACTACTATCCTTGTTTTCCAGACAAGGAAATAGAGACGTGGAGAGGTTGAGTAACTTCCTCAAGCATATGTAGCTACTGAGTGGAAGAGACGGGATTGAAATGATTAACTTTCAACTTTATTGTTTTACAGTCAACACTTTGAGAAACTTGTGTGATAAAGGCATATGAGTGTTGGCATATGAGTCTTTATGTTTTGACTGTTTAGAGTTTCACAATATCCTAGGGATCACGTTGTGTACCACATGTGTGTCCTTTTCAGGGAACATACTATGTCTGTTTAAAACTCTGCGAAGCTCATTGCACCTCATAGACTTCTGGGTACTTTGTGGATTGGGAATCTGGAGACCTGACTCCTTGTTTCAGAGTTGTCAGGGGCCTACTCCGTCACCTTGAAGAAGTCACTTTGTCTCTTGAAGACTTGGTTTTCTTACTTTAAAATCAAGAAAGTAGGGCTAGATGACCTTCTGCCTGTGAATGTTGGCATATTTTGGGTGAGAAATGATGTCATTTATAACATGTAAAGCTTAGTGTGTGTGCTTCCCAATTGTTCAGTAGTAATTGGTTTAAATATTCTATTGAAAGTTACTTTTGGAAGTTTAGTAACACTTTTTGGGAGAATGTGAGATTGTCTTTCATATGTATAAAAAAAGTTAGCTTGCTACCTATAGAGCAAAGAATATGTTGTCTGTATGATAGCTTCCGGAAATGGCTAATTTTACAGTTTTGTCTTCTTCTTCCTATTACAAGAGAACATTGTTTCAGGATCACTGATTTGGGTGAAAGCAGTAATCTGTGGACATTGAATTGGTGATTTATGGGTAAAGGCCATATTCAGTTTTAGGGATGAACTGGGGAAAGAGTGAGGAAAAGGGCAATGTGGAGCCCTGGGGGTAGTCCTGGAACCACCTGAATCCTAGGTTTGATCTGTCAGCAAGGGCTGGAAAAATGACTTAATTCCGTGTTTCAGGTGGTAGGCTGAGGCTGCAAATGCACATTCGCTTCGGTCAAGCTTAGTCGAGGCAGTGGGATTTGGCTAAGCCTGAAGGTGGTAGTAGTTGTATTGGTGTCACCGGATCTTGCTATTAGGAGCTGTTAGGAGCAAGGGAAAGTAGGCACGATGACATGGCGGATGGGGTTTGTGCTGAGCCACTTACTTCTCGCCTGGTGGGCTCCCGTGGGGTTGGGAGTATTGGCTTCGACCATGGATGAGAGTTCCTCTGTCAAGCTGACTCCTTGTATGGAGATGATTTGAGATGGTAGCATCAAGAGAAAATGAAAATAGCTATATTCATAGAACAGGCCATACAAGACAGATCCCACAGAAAACCTCTCCGTCATTTGCATACAGTGGTCTCTGGTACCTGTCCCCTGATTTTCCCACTAGCTCAGAGAGTCACTCTGTGTTCTTTTAGGTACCATACGGGCTTCTTTGCCCATTGACTCTTTCCAACCCAGTCTGCTCTATATTACCTCCCTGCATTGTAGTTTTGTTATGTAAGCTTCTATACATGGGACATAGTGGTTAAGAGCCATACACTGGAGCAGCCTGCTTGGGTTTGAATCTCAACTCTGTACTTACTAGCTGTGTGACCTTGGACAGGTATTTTGACCTTTCTGTGCTTTAGTTCTTTGATCTGTAGAATGGGATAGTTATCCCCTTTATAGGTTGTTATGAAGATTAAATTAGTTAGCATGTATATAAAGTGCTCCGAACAGGGCTTGGCACGTCTTAAGTGCTATCTAAATGTTTATTATTAGTATTGTTATTTTTATTATTAACATTATTAAGATGGCATTTACATATGCTTGTTTCTATGATAAGAAAGGGAAGGATATAGCAGAGAGGATGAAATTGAAGATGGAGGTAAGCCTTAGAATCAAGGGGCGCCTGGGTGGCTCAGTCGGGTAAGTGTCCAACTTCAGCTCAGGTGACGATCTCGCAGTTTGTGAGTTCGAGCCCCACATCAGGCTCTGTGCTGACAGCTCAGAGCCTGGAGCCTGCTTTGGATTCTGTGTCTCCCTCTGTCTTTGCCCCTCCCCGCTCACACTTTATCTCTCTCAAAAATAAACATTAAAAAAAATTACAAAAAAAGAAAAAATAAATAAAAATTAAAAAAAATTTTTTGAATTCCAATACAGTTAATATACAGTGTTATATTAGTTTCAGGTGTACAATATAGTGATTCAGCACTTCCATACGCCACCCAGAGCTCATCACGACAAGTGCACTCCTTAACCCCCATCACCTATTTCACCCATCTCCCTACCTACCTCCCCGCTGGTAGCTATCAGTTTGTTCTCTATAGTTAAGAGTCTGTTTCCTGGTTTGTCTCTCTTTTTAATCCTTTGCTTATTTGTTTTGCTTATTTGTTTTGTGTATTAACTTGTTTTGTTCACATGTGAGTGAAGTCATATGGTGCTTGGCTTTCTGGGACTGATTTATTTTGCTTACCATTATATTCTCTGGCTCCATCCGTATTGTTGAAAATGGCAAAATTTCATTCTTTTTTTTTATGGCCGAATAATGCTCCATTGTGTGTATATATATATATGTATATATATATATATGTGTGTGTGTGTGTGTATGTGTATATATGTTTGTGTATATATATATATACACACACACCACATCTTCTTTATCCATTCTTCTATTGATGGATACTTGGACTTCTTCCATAATTTGGCTATAAGCATAGGGGTGTATATCCCTTTGAACTAGTGTTTTTTTTAAAAATATTTTTATTTTATTTTTGAGAGACAGAGGGAGCACATGAGCAAGTGGGGGAGGAGCAGAGAGAGAGGAAAACACAGAATCCAAAGCAGCCTCCAGGCTCTGAGCTGTCAGCACAGAGCCTGATGTGGGGCTCAAAGTCACAAACTGTGAGATAATGACCTGAGCTAAAGTCGGACACTTAACTGAATGAGCCACCAGGCACCCCTGAACTAGTGTTATCTATTTTCTGGGTAAATATTGTTTTTGGAAACATTTTAAACTGGCTCTTTTTCCCACAAAAAACACTTTGTCAATTTTTATAACGATGGCTATGACATTATTTATATTTTTGACCTGCACAATTCCACTTTTAGGAATACATACAAAGCAATAACAGCCAAGGAAAACTAAACCGAACAAAGTAAGGAACAGCTTAAATGCTCTCAAATAGAATGCCAAAGCAATTTATACAGTCTTATCCATTTAATACTATAGTAGGATAATAAAAATGACAAATACAAGGATTTTGTCAATAAAGGACTTTTAGTTGGAAATGAGTGATCTGAAACCTAAAAATAAAAATTCTAGATACACGGTAAGTATCAACTATAACTATGTGATATATATGTGTGTATACTGACAACAATCTGAAGGGAAATAGCATATAAATGTTAATAGCTTAGTTCTATTATTTTCCACTTTCTATTAAATTGCCTTTATTCCTTGGCACCTGGGTGGTTCAGTTGGTTAAGTGTCCAACTTCAGCTCAGGTTGTTATCTCCTGGTTCACGAGTTTGAGCCCCACATTGGGCTCTCTGCTGTCAGCACAGAGCCCACTTGGCATCTTCTGTCCCCCTCTGTCTCTGCCCCTTCCCTGCTCATGCTATCTTTCTCTCAAAATAAATAAATAAACATGAAAAAAATTTTTTAAAATTGCCTTTATTCCTAAAGAAAGGGATTCATCATTGAGGTAATTGTATCATTTCATTGTTTTATTTACATACATTTTAACCCTTTAATGTAATGATAGGCTTCTTGAGTAATTTACATAAATAGTAATAATTCATGTTTGGTCTAATTTTTCAGAGGTATTGATAATAAGACTAAGGGGATGTTTTTAAAATAAAGAACATCTTGAGCTTCTAGAAATAGGTAAAAATGCCATTAATGAAGTGGCATAATAATCCTAGCTTTCACAAATCAGAAGAATTCAATTTTAGTTTTTGCATTTTCCAAGAAAGAATTATCACGCTGATCTCATCTCATGGACTCCTTTAATGATAAAATATTCTCAAAGATGTTTTGTTAGTATTGTTAGCAAAAGCTTTCCATGGTTCTAATCATTCTAAATGCATTGACCACACTTTTTAGGTCTTTATTGTGTCTCTTTTGATTCTCAGTTTGAATTTCATTCATTTTTTTTTTTTTTCATCATTTGAAGTCTCTACTATTTCTTTCCACATTCTTCCCCTTTTTGGTTTCCTGGAAACCACTGAGCTTGGCCTTGTTTGGTGAACTGCATTGTCATTATTGCATCGAAATGTTTAGCACTCTAAGCCTTGTTGCTGAGCATTGTGGATAAGAATGTGGTTCACAAAGGATGATAAATCCTTGTGTTCCAATTCCTATTTCGACATGCTCTTGCCGTTTAACCTGGTATAAGAATACATGGACCCCAATCAGAAGGCTGGAGATTTCTTCTGCTCAGTGAATGGTGGAGGGCCTACCTTCAATTACTAAACATGCCATAGAATCAGAATTATAGAATGTGAGAGCTGAAGGGTCCTTACAGGTCACGTGGGCCAGTTCCATGGATTAGAAACCAAGGTCTTGAATAGCTAAATGATTTTTCCAAGACTCACAGTTAGTTAGTGGTAGACTTGGGCCAATCCCCAATGCTTTTGACATTTTAGCTTGTGAGCATTTCATTACATTCAGCCTCTTTAAGTCACACCTACTCACGTCAGCCAATTTTCAGCTAAGTTTTGGGGCCACCAACAAATGTGGGCTTCATTCTAAAGCCTTTAAACTGTTACCAGCCATTTATACGTCTTACCCAAATGCGCTGGAACTCCAAACAAACCTGACATGTTTGTGGTTAAACTGGAAGGCTAACTAGTATGTTTTGGTATTCATACATTAAGAAAGGCCTGAGTTGGAAAAGTAATTATACTCTCTCTTTGGTGTCATTGTTCAGAACTGTAGATATTATTTAATCTTTCTTTGTCATTTGTAACAGCTTTCAAGAAGGCAGATAAAGTTATAACATTGACACATAAATTATTGGTATTTTTATAGGGTTCACAGCCTTTATTTTTCCTTCTGTAGGTGTTGGTAGGTGTGTGTAATGATGGTGCAAAATATTTGATTGTGAAATTGTGAGAGTGGGATTTGCACATTAACAGTAGAGCAAATCTTACAAAATCCATTCTAGAAATCATAGGTAGAAAGAAACACATTTTGAAACAAGTAAATAGAGCACAAAATTTTCAGAAGCACTGATTTATTTCTACATCATCTGATGCATCTTGGTCAAACTTTTTGCAGCCGAATAGTATCATGTAATGGTTGTGAAACAGCATGTAGCAGTTATAGGTACGTGGCTGGTGTTCAGGAATTATTCTAGAATGAATGGAGCCAGTAACCATTTTAAAGTCATCAACTATGTATAGTATTCAAATATGTTGCAGAATAAATTGAAAGCACAATTAGCTCTATTGCTTTGGGAATAAAATATTAAAGGTAATTGGATGGTTTTTTTCATCAACTTATTTTGTTTCAACCATCATATTAAAAACATTTGTAAAATACATTAATAGATTTCAGTTTAAAATATATAAAAAATAAATATTTTATATATATTAAAAATATATATAATATATTTTGGGACAAGAGGGGTTATGTACTTTGTATTATGCCTATATAATAAAATATTTTAAAAAATTTTAAGGATATTTTCTTCTGGATTATGATTCTTCACATGTAATTGTAATATATGCATTATTATAATGCAGACTTGCTATTGTTATAGAAGGTATAGGTATTGTACTATTTCTGGATGATAATGTGCAAGTCTTGAAAGTCATCTTAAAAATGAAAATTTTGGTGGCAACTTTGTTTTAGAATACTATTTTTTAAATTTTTTTATTAAAAAAATTTTTTTAACGTTTATTTATTTATTTATTTTTTTTTTTAATTTTTTTTTTCAACGTTTATTTATTTTTGGGACAGAGAGAGACAGAGCATGAACGGGGGAGGGGCAGAGAGAGAGGGAGACACAGAATCGGAAACAGGCTCCAGGCTCTGAGCCATCAGCCCAGAGCCTGACGCGGGGCTCGAACTCACGGACCGCGAGATCGTGACCTGGCTGAAGTCGGACGCTTAACCGACTGCGCCACCCAGGCGCCCCAACGTTTATTTATTTTTGAGACAGAGAGAGGCAGAGCATGAACGGGGGAGGGGCTGAGAGAGAGGGAGACACAGAATCAGAAGCAGCCTCCAGGCTCCGAGCCGTCAGCCCAGAGCCCGACGCGGGGCTTGAACTCATGGACCGTGAGATCATGACCTGAGCCGAAGTCAAGTCGGATGCTTAACCGACTGAGCCACCCAGGCACCCTAAGAATACTATTTTTTAAAAAGCTTTATTTTTGGGCAGAGTCTCTAGAAATAGATTACAAGGCTAGTTAGATTTTATCATAACTCACCTTTTGCTTTCTGGATTAGTTTTCAAAGTTCATTTGTTGAGGCCATGTGCCATGGATGTGGTTACATGGAACAAGGGTGTGTGTATACCTCAAGAAATAAACAAATAATATACTATTAAAGGATATAATTAAATATAATTATATAAAGTTAAATAAGTGTTGTAAAGATTATGATATGCCACACCCTCACATTTAACCAGTATAGCATTTATGGACATAAAATGAGAATGCATACATAATTAAAACTTATGACAATTTTAGAAGTTGAGATTAAACCTATTATTTGGTTGTTAGCATGTGGCTGTAATACTACTTAATTTCTTTTCCCATACTTAAGGTCATTTTTAGTTTCATTTAGTATAATAAATTCTTGAATTTATTCCCAATGGAGATGATGAATTCCCAGTAGAGATGTTATTTGTATTCATATGTAGTCTTTAATCCTTTAATTTTTCTTAACCAGCTACAGCCAGTAGGTTTTCTTTTAACAGACCTTCAGGTTTCTGGATCCACTTCTTGTTACCATCTAAGGCTACCTCTAGCCAAAGCAGGGACTGTCTAAAGCAGTCATTTTAATGTGGATGGTTAAGGAACTATTTGTTATTGGGTAGGGGACTTCTACCAGAACGTAAGTGCATGTATTTTTACTTCATCAAGAAAAGTTTTCTTGGTGAAACAGTTGATTTAAATTCTGACATAGGTTCTTACTGCATGGCAGATGTATTACAAATGGTTTGAGGACTAGCACTGGTCAGCAGACTACACTTGGAGTAGTGAGTGCAGGCCCGTTGCTGATCTGTGATGTTGAGCCCACGGTTCTGAGCACTGTAGCTCATGGGTCTCAGTCACCAAGATGTGGCTGTCTTCTTCCCTCTTTACCTTCACCTTGTGTCTTCCAGACCTATGTTCCTACTGGATAGTTATGTCTTGATATCACTGGGTTCTGCCCTGGTCTTTAGTTTCTAGCCCTTTGGCTCATGTATATTATAGCGAACTATGGAGACCTCCATCTCTAGTTTACTGGTCTGGAGATTTTTTATTAAATTCTTATTCCCTATATCTGTCAGTATGGCTAAAAAAAAACCCACGAAAAATAGCAAGTAGTGGTGATGTGGAGAAAAAGGAACCCTTGTGCACTGTTGGTGGGAATGCAAATTGGTATAGCCATCATGGAAAACAGTATGGAGGTTTGTCAAAAAATTAAAAATTGAGTTACCATATGATCCAGTAATTCCACTACTGGATATTTAAAGAAAATAAAAACACTGATTTGAAAAGATACATGCACCCTTATGTTTATTGCAGCATTATTTATTGCAAAGATAGCCAAGATATGGAAGCAACCCAAGTGTCCATCTATAGAGGAGTGGATAAAGATGTGGTATATATACCAATGGAATATTACTCAGTCATAAAAAATGAGATCTTTCCATTTGTGACAACATGGATGGCTCCAGAGGGTATAATGCTAAGTGAAAGAAATCAGTCAGACTGAGAAAGACAAATACCATATGATTTCACTCATATGTGGAATTTAAGAGACAAGACAAATGAACAAAGAAAAAAGAGACAGGCAAAAAAAACATGGAGAAGAAATGTTGGTTACCAGACAGGAAGTGGGTGGGGGGGATGGGTGAAATAGGGAAGGGGATGAAGGGTACACTTATCATGACAAGCACTGAGTAATGCATAGAATTGTTGAATCAGTATATTGTACACCTAGAAAAATTCTTGTTCTCAACATTCTGTCTTATTAACATGATATCATTGGCCACTGACCATAGATGCTAAGTGTTTTAGGAAAAAACATATATGATCCTCAAAAAACTTCCCATAAAATTTGACCTGAAAGTTCTATTTGAAAAACATAGTTTAATGTCAATTTCTTGTCAAGATCATGTATTAACCTAAGTTTATACTTACCTTGGCTCCAACTATATAGAAAATTTGAGAAAACAGTATAATAGCAAAGAAAGATGTCTATCTCTGTGGAATGCAATAGAACACATGTGAAATGCAGTAGAAACCCAAAACTTAGCAGACCTGAAGCTGGAAATTTGACTGATGTGAGGTCAAATTGATCCATGTGAGGCCAGGGACCAGAACCAGATTCATTGTGTGCAACTGGCGTTTCTATGGCCATGGGGGAAAGTCAGAACAACCTGAAACAAACTGAAAAATACTGCCTGGGGTTATGAATTATATAAAGTTTCATACTTAGAACAGTAGGAGAGTTCTACTTCTAGCTATATGGCAGACTAGGGATTTAGAGAAGTTCCTCTTAGTAAAGTCAACCTAAATATGGTATAAGATGTATTTTTTTAAGGTAATTTTTTAAAGCATGGCTGAGCTGACAGAAAAGGGAATTTCTGGGAGGAGAGAAATGACAAGACAATAAGGGGTAAGTGGCCGCTGGAGCCAACATTTGTCTCTGAGATATGTGTTGATCTTCAGTGGCCTAAAGCCTGGATTTCAATAGACCATGTGTAAGGGGCTGAGGAGACAGGGCCCAAGGCTGAGGTCAAATCAGAACTCCTGCACAGAGTTGGTTCACCAAGTTGTTAAAACCGCAGTGGGTGAGCAAGAAAAAACCTGCTGTGGAGAGGGGATGGTGAAGATGGGTGTAAGCGGTCTTTGCTTTGGTTGTGGGTGAAGTAGGAAAGAAGTCTCCCATGAGAATCTCTAACTGTAAACCTGCATGGAGGTAATTTTTGAGTTTGAGTTCACACTACTTATGGGGCCTGAGAAACCTCAAGTTGAATGTTTAGTTGAAAGTGGTCTTAGGTTGGCAGTACTCCTGGTTTCTGGTCGAAGGAAAAGGAAGTCTCTCTAGAAGAACACAGTTTAAATCTAGACCTTAGAGAGGCCCTACAAATAAAGTTTAAGGACCCCGAACTCACAATAAAGAACCCCCCTCTCCACACATGCATAAGGACATAAGGCACCACAAGCGCGAGTTAATAGAAAAAACACATTATAGAATCAGTTCCACATAGACTGCAGCTTGGAACAGACTGTTTTGGAATGTAAAATAAGTCTGCTTAACATATTTAAAGAAATAAAAGGGGCTTTTGAAAGTATGGCAAAGGAAGATTTGAAATGGAACCAATGAAATGAAAATATAATAAAAGTGGAAATTCTTGGAGTTAGACCTTCCCTGATTCCTATACAGGATTCTGGCATTTACACTTATTTTCCCTCTCACTTTTCTGTAACTTTTCTAAAGCTTTCCATCAGCCCTATAATGAGAACATCATCAATATTTTCAAATCAGCTAGAGGAAAATTGTTATGTGGCTTTTCTAGAACAGCTTATCTGCCTCTGAATCATAGGGCAGAAGAAAGAAGAGAGATAGAGTGTAATCACATACAACTGACATTTGCAAGACTGCATCTGTTATTTTTCTCCAAGTTTCTACAAGACCTGCCCCCCCGCCCCAACTGTTAATCTGCCTTTCTTACTGCTTCTCTTAACTGTAGCTTTTTAAAGTGTTAGCTCTTATTATTTGAAATGTGTACATTGAACAGTTTCTTAACTGGAATCCGTCCCAGATTTAATAAAGAAGTATCTTCCCTGAAACGTTTAATTTTTTCAAATAGACTTTATTTTTCTAGACCAGTACTAGGGTTAAAGAAGAATAAAATATGTAGACAGTACAGAGTTCCTCTACAGTACAGGTACAGGTAACCCATCCTAGTTACCCCGATGATGAACATCTTGCGTTAGTGTGGTACATTGGCTACAAGTGATGAACCAATCTTGATACCATTAAGTAATGCCCATATTTTATGTTAAAGTTCACTTTTTGTGTTGTTTAGTTCTGTAGATTTTAACAAATATGTGATGGCATGCTTCTACTATTACAGAACGTATTACAGAATATTTCAGTCCCTAAAAACCCGGCGTTCTACCTATTCATTCCTCCTCCTATGCCTCTGAACCCCTAGCAACCACTGATCTTTTCTCTTTGGTTTTGCTTTTTCCAGAATGTGTTAAAACCTTGGTTTGTGAGCAGAGTTTGTTCTGGAAACATGCTTGTAATCCAAAGCACTCGTATATCAAAGTGAATTTCAAGAACCATTGGCTCAGGTGTGATCATGTGACATTCGGCATCACGGACTACTCGTATTGCAAGACATCGCTTTTTTATCAAGTTAAAATTTATTAGAAATGTTTGCTTGTCTTGCAGAACACTCGCAGAACAAGTTACTCACAATGCAAGGTTTTTGGAATTATATGGTATGTAGCCTTTAAAAAATTAATAGACTATTTTTGAGCAGTTTTAGGTTTACAGAAAAAAATGAAGCAAAAAGTACAGAGAATTTCCATATACCCTCTCACCATTACTCCCTGCTTCCACTTCCGCTATTATTAACATTTTGCTTGGCACCTTGGTTATAACTGATGAGCCAATATTGATACATTATTATTAACTATAAAGTCCATAGTTTACTTTAGGGTTCACTCTTAATATTGTACATTGCATGGCTTTTGACAAATGTAGGACAAGTACCCATCATTACAATATCATACAGAATATTTTTATTTCTCTAAAAATCCTCTCTGTTCCACCCTATTCATTCCTTTCTTCCTTTCCATAAATTGCTGGCAACCGCTGATTTTTTTTTTTTTACTATCTTCATAGTTTTCCGGAATGTTATATTTTTACTGTCTTCATATTTCCAGAATGTCGTATAATTGAAATCATATGGTATGCAGAATTTTCAGATTGGCTTCTTTCACTTTGCAGTATGTATTTAGGATTTATTCATGTATTTTTGTGGCTTAATAAGCTATTTATTTTTATTCCGAGAAAGAGTATGAATTGTATGGATGTACCCCATTCATCTAGTAAAGTGCATCTTCGCTGCCTACAAATTTTAGCAATTATGAATAAAGCTGCTATAAACATTTGGGTGCAGGTTTTTACGTGGACATAAGTTTTCAGCTTATTTGGGTAAATACCTAGGAGTGTGATTGTTGTATCCTATGATAACCCATGTTTGACTTTGTAAGAAATTGCCAAACTTTCTTCCAAAGTGACTCTACAACTGCATTCCCACCAGAAGTAAATGACAGGTCTTTTCCTCTGCATCCTTGTCAGCATTTGGTATTGTCATTGTTTTCGATTCAAGTCCTTCTAATAGGTGTGTAGGGGTGACTCATTTTAATTTGCAATTGCCTAATGACCTATGAAGTTGAACATGATGCTTATTTACCATACGTAGATTTTCTTTAGTAAGGTGTCTGTTTAGATCTTTTGCCCATTTTGAAATTGGATTGTTTTCTTATTGCTGAGTTTTAAGAGTTCGTTGTGTATTTTAGATACAAGTACGTTATGAGATGTGTGTTTTGTAAGTATTTTCTTCTGTGGCTTGTCTTTTCATTCTTTTGACCCCTGATCCGCTTTTAAGGATTATTATGTATTTTTTGTTACAAATCAAAAATTTCTAGAATATAATTTTAAAATAACATGAAATACCAGGGTTTAAAAAATATTAGTGTGAGCTGTATGTAACTGCACTTTTCATAGGTCAAAAATGATAAGAGTATTGGCAATTTTGTATAGTTCAATCTAAAAGAAGCCAAAGCTTTCTCTCTGTAGTTTTCTACCCATCCATAGCAAACCATTAGTATGTCTTTGGGATGATTCTAGGCAGAAATTAAGCTCATATTGGAATCAAAAGAAGATCTAGATACTATAATCACACAGCTTCAATTTTCAAACACAGCTTTGGTTTCAATTGCTCTGATCACCAAGCACTGAAATATCCTAGTTATTCTAAAACTTCTTGCTACTTAAAGATACATTTTAAATGGGAACTCACCTGGGATTGGCACAAAATTCCTGTGTCCTGATTTTTCTTTCAGGAGATCTGTTCATTTTTCTGCAGAAGCTCAAGAAACTTTGCTTTACAGGATTCTGCTGCTTGAATTGAGTGGGGGCACCAGTGGGCTGCAGAGCACAATAGTGAATGCCTGGTGTAGGTACTTGTGGACAGTCATTCTTCCCTCCTCAAAGCTATCCACTCAGATATATTTTAAGACTTTTCTCTGGACCTCCGAATGGAAAGCAATGGGCTAATTATTCTTTTGAGGATCATAATTCATGATCACATTTTAAAAACCATGGTGGTCTGGGCACCTGGTTGGCTCAGTTGATTGAGCGTCTGACTCTTGATTTTGACTCAGGTCATGATCCCAGGTTCATGGCATTGAACCCCATGTTGGGCTCCATTCTGAGCTTGGAGCCTGCTTGGGATTCTCTCTCTCTATCCCTCTGCTTCCTCCCCTGCTCACATGTGTATGCATGTGCTCTTTCCCTAAAAAAAAGAAAAGAAAAGGAAGAAAGAAAGAAAGAAAGAAAGAAAGAAAGAAAGAGAAAGAAAGAAAGAAAAACTATGGTGGTCAATAATGTTGCAAGATTAAATTGTTCTGTGCAATAAGAAAAGAAAATCCTGATTTAATTAAATGAAACAAATTTCTGTGTATTTAGTATGTATAAAAGTCAAACGTGAGATAGAGAGTTCAGCTTTTAATCTCATGGAGAGCATAGAACTAGTAAACAAATATAAAACAGAATAAAACCAGTGACAGGTGACAAGAAGTGCAAAGAAAGTACTATATTTGTTCAAATTAGAAAATGATTGTAGGAAGAGATCCGGAAAGGCTTTGTGGAAAATGTGAAATCCACGTTGAAGCTTAGGGAATGAGGAGGGCTTCACTCTGTGTAGTGGGGAGGGAGCATTATGGAAAGAAGATACTTTGTGGAAAAGGGCCAGATGTGGGAAAGCTAGGGCCATTTTAGGGAACAGTAAACAAAATCAGCATTTATGGAGTAATCATATAAAGTTTTGACTTTATGCTAATTACACAAAGATACATGACATTTTAGAAACTCGAATTTTGCTGAAGTGAGAATCTGAGCCAGGCTTTCTGCAGGGCTCTTGTTTGGGAGTGAGTCACTTAGTATGTGCCTCTAGCTGCTGGCTGAGCATCCACGGCCAACACAGCCCAGCTAACTCAACCCGGCATCACAGGGACCTTAATGCTTATGCGGTATTGAAAGCTGTTTCTATGTTTATTATTAATTTGTAAAAATATTTATTTATTTTTGAGAGAGAGAGACAGCATGAGCAGGGGGAGGGGCAGAGAGAGGGAGACCCAGAAGCCGAAGCAGGCTCCAGGCTCTGAGCTGTCGGCACAGAGCCCGAAGCGGAGCTTGAACCCACAGACCACCAGACCTTGACCTGAACTGAAGTTGGACTCTTAACTGATTGAGTCACCCAGGCACCGCTTCCATGTTTATTATTAAAAAAGCTCTTCTAGTGGTGGCGAGTAAGATTCGCAAAGAGGACAAAGATAGTGGCGTCCAGTGACAACAGTAACCGTACTTCAGATGAATGTAATAGTGGAATGCTGAATTTGATATTCAGTCAGATTGTGACAGGAGGTTGGAATTTTACAAACGGCTGGGGACAGAACTCTTTCTGTTATGAAGGGTCTCCTTTTATCCCGTCTGACGGAAAGGGAACAAAGCAAATAAAATTGTACAAGTGAAATGGGGTCATATTTATTAGCAAGCTATTGCAGGCCCATGAGGTTTTCCGAGCAGTTGTTTGATATGATATGAACTGAGCTTTTAGAAAAGTTTTTGTTGGTATGTTGACTGAACTTTTGTTGTTTGAACTTTTATGTTGAACTTTTACTATCCACAAAGATAATGCTTCAAACAAATCAGAGTTCAGTAAAAAGACAGGATTCATATAATAGACATTACATTCTCCAGGCTTCTCTTTTTGCACTTTTGTACCCTACATTGAGATTGTGGATTGTGTTGGATTTTTCTGTAATCTCAGTCTGTCTAGTATTTTTTCAATCTCTCGGAAAGAATTACAATTGTATTCATTATAAAAGATATAGCTATAGTAGACATTACCAATGACCTACCCCAAATCCATTTACCCTTCTTCCTTATTGATAAAACCCTGGGACAGCGAGCGCCTAGTTAAAAATACTTGCCATCCCAGATTCCCTCAGTATCTACGGGTAGCTACGTAAACCAATTGTGGCCAATGGGATAGAAGTCGACATGTCCTCGTGAAAAGAGAAAGAGAAAGATGCTGACATATGCCTTTTGACCTTAATCCTTTCCCTTCTTCTGGGTTGGAGTAAAGCAATTTTGCCTGGCACTTCAGGTGACATCTTGAGATCACAGGTAGAGGGAGGTGGGGCAGTAATGATGTCCTGAAGCCATCAGCTCATCCCTTGTCGACTTGCCTCTGACCTCTTTGTATGTTTGATTCTTTCTTTTTTTTCTCTTTCTTACTTTGATTGAAGTATAGTTGATACACAATGTTGAATTCGTTTCAGGTATACAACATAGTGATTCAACAATGCTGTATATTATGTTATGCTCACCACAGTAAGTATGGCTGCCACCTGTCACCATACAACATTATTACAATACTATTGACAATATTTCCTATGCTGTACCTTTCATCCCCGTAACTTCCTCATTCCAAGACTGGAATCCTGTACCTCCACTCCTCTTTTTTTTTTTTTAACGTTTATTTATTTTTGAGACAGAGAGAGACAGAGCATGAACGGGGGAGGGTCAGAGAGAGAGGGAGACACAGAATCGGAAACAGGCTCCAGGCTCCGAGCTGTCAGCACAGAGCCCAACGCGGGGCTCGAACTCACGGACCGCGAGATCATGACCTGAGCCGAAGTCGGACGCTCAACCGACGGAGCCACCCAGGCGCCCCTCACTCCTCTTTATTCATTTTGCCCATCCCCTCATCCACCTGCCCCTGGCAACCACCAGTTTGTTCTGTATTTGTGGGTCCCTATTTCTGTTTGTTTGTTCATTTGTTTTCTTTTTTAGATTTCACCTATAAGTGAAGTCATATGATATTTGTCTGTGTTTGACTTATTTCACTTGGCATAATACCCTTTAGGTCCATCCATATTTTTACAAGTGGCGAGATTTCATTCTTTTTATGTCTGAGTAATATTCCATTATATCTATCTATCTATCTATCTATCTATCTATCTATATCTATCTATCCATACCACATTTTCTTTATCCATTTACTTATCATTCAGCACTGGAAGTAACCCATTACTTCCATATCATGGCTATTATAAATAATACTGCAATAAACATAGGGGTGAATGTATCTTTTTGAATTGTTTCCACTTTCTTTGGGTAAATACCCAGTAGTGGCATTATTGGATCATATGGTAATTCTATTTCAAATTTTTTGAGGAGCCCACATACTGTTTTCCACAGTGGGTGCACCAGTTTGCATTTTCACCTACAGGGCATAAGGGTTACCTTTTCTCCACATCCTCACCAACGCTTGTTATTTCTTGTCTTCTGGGTACTAGTCATTCTGACTGTCATAAAGTGATATCTCGTGGTTTTGATTTGCGTTTTCCCAGTGACTAGTGATGTTGTGCATCTTTTCTGACCTAGTTCTTAATTTAGAATAGCAAACTAAACTTGGTGATGTGAGGAAGGTTGTGTGTTTTTTAATTTTTTATGAAAGCAGTTTTAACTGATACAGTAGCCTACTTCCAGTCGGGTGTAAAATGGTTAACATTACATGCTAATGCATGGGAGAGATTAATGAGTTTTGGTGGGGAATTGCCCTGGCACTTCAAAGTATCTGTCTGCCTTGTTTGACGTGAGTTTGAACCTCAAATGTGAGTTTGAACACCTAGCACCAGTAGAGGCAGACTGTAACCTCTCCCATTGCTAAAGTGTACATGGCAGAGGGCAGGACATCAAGGGGGATAACACTGATGGCAAGAAGCACTGAGTGCTCAGATGAATGTTGCAGGGGAAGTGCCAGTAAACACAGAAGTCATTTTAGAGGAAAACGAGTAATTAGCAATAGGCATTTTACAGAATATGGTGGAGGGAGCAAACCTCCTGCAAACTGCCCCTGGTGAAGACCCCTTATTTAAAGGAAATATAGAGTGTTTGCAGAGTTATAGAAATGGTAATAAGAATCTTGAGGGGCGCCTGGGTGGCTCAGCTGGTTAAGCATCCGTCTGACTTTGGCTCAGGTCATGATTTCATGGTTTGTG
This sequence comes from Lynx rufus, assembly GCF_022079265.1. NCBI lineage: Eukaryota > Metazoa > Chordata > Mammalia > Carnivora > Felidae > Lynx > Lynx rufus. The sequence goes on from NW_025814827.1 coordinate 34,768,329, forward strand.
GGTTCAAGCCCCACATTGGGCTCTGTGCTGACAGCTTGGGGTCTGGAGCCTGCTTCAGCTTCTGTGTCTCCCTCTCTCTCTGCCCCTCCCCTACTCACACACACACACACACACACACACACACACACACTCTCTCTCTCTCTCTCTCTCAAAAATAAACATTAAAAAAATTTTTTAAAAATAAATAAAGAATCTTGAAATGATGAACCAACACTGTAGACCAGCACTGTGCAAAGAAATACAGCATAAACCACTCATGTAGCTTTGATCTTCCCATAGCCATTTTAAAAAGGTAAAAGGAAACAGAAGAAATTGTATTTCACCCAATATATCCCAAATATTGTTGCTTCAATATGTAATCCATATAAAATTATTAATGAAACATTACACACATTTTTCATATTACATTTTGAAACCCCTTATGTGTTTTATACTTATGATGCAGACTAGCCACATTTTAGGTGTATATGTGGCTGGTGACTACTGTATTGGACAAGGCAGTTCTGGAAAAGAACAAAGTAATTTATGTGCTGTATAGCCATATTGGTTCTAAAACAAAAAGGAAAAATTTTCATCAAAGTTTCTAGTTTTCCAGGTTGCGGAAGAAATAGGCATTACAAAATTTCTAGGAGACTCTAACAATGGTGAGGAAAAAGGTCTTCTGGAAAGTGTCCAACTATGTTTTTGAAGTGAGTCTGACCTGGGCTGTTAGATATGATCTAAAAAAATTATGGCCAACAAATGAAAATCAAAATGCAAGATTTATTGAAACCGCATGTGTAATCTTGGAAACAGAACAAATACTCTCGATTTCACCTCTTGGGTATTTTAAGGAGTAAGACACTATTTGTGTCTTTTTAGAATTATCCCTAATGTCGATCAAAAATGGTGGGAATTTACTTAACCTGTTTTACCATTCTGCTGTTACAGGCCTTTGTTCTTCCTTAATTTGGGAAAGATGAGTGAAGACAAATTTGGGGAACACAGGGAAGACTTTATTACCTCATTTTTATAGCTGTTGGGCTTGATATCAACTGTTTGGTATTGATTCTAGAAGTTAGAATATCACAACAATCTTTTTTTTGGGCGTTATTTGCTAATGTGATTATTATTAATCCCAGTTCCCTAATGTTATTCCAAAGGATATCTAGTTCTTTACTTTCTTTTTTGGCCAGCCAGCATCATATACTCTATTTATGAGTAGCAACACTCTGACATCTCAGTTCCTGCCTCCACCGAAATACCTATCACTGGGAGTGTTAGAGCACAGTAAAAAAAAAAATATTTATTTATTTATTTATTTATTTATTTATTTATTTAACATCCAAGTTGGTTTATAGTGCAATAATGATTTCACTGATTCCAGTGAAATCCACTGATTTCCAGATTTCAGTGATTCATCCCCTGTGTATAACACCCAGTAAAGCACATTTTTAAAGGGTCTCTGTGGACATACAAGAAGTAGAGACATATTTTGTCAAAACAAAGGAGTCTCCTGTGCCCAACTAGAAAGAATATATGACTGCCTCTGAAGATAAAGGAGAATTTGTTTGAAAGAGTCCTCTAATAATGAAGTAATTATGCATACCCGGTTATGATTTAAATTTAGCTTCACAGTGAAAATGGATCTTTAGAGAATTCGGGCCATCTGAAAAATATAAAGAAGAATGGAAAAATCACCCATAATGTCACCCACAAAGGTGACCTATCATGCAAATGTAGACAACCCTTGGCCATTATGCTGCCTGCCATTTTTTCCTGTTCACATACTCCCCACATACTCACGCCTCCACCTACAATACCCACCCCCCCAGCCTCCTTTTGTTTCTTGGTCTCTTTATAAAACTGTGATCATACTCTGCATACATGTTATAGCTGCTCTTTGATTTAACAATGCATCATGGGCAAATTATCATGTTAAGAAAGCATTACCAACCTCATCATTATAAATAGTATGCTACTGTGTGTGTATATTTGAGCCAGTCCTCTATTTGTTCATGTCTAGTTATAATTAATATTTTTAAAATTATAAGGCAAAATGCAGCAAGCAACCTTGTCTATGCATTTTTGAATTACTTTCTTAGGATAAATTCTTGAGTGGAATTGTTAAGTCAGAGCATATGTGTAAAGAATTTAGCTATATGTTGCCAGATTACCCTCCAAAGATGACATTTAATTTATACTTTTAAACTAACTGTGATCCAGAGGGCTACATCTCTGCCAATATTATTATCATTTAAAAATGTTTGCCAACCTGATAGTTTAAAAATGATATTGTTGCTTTAACTTGCATTTGTTTGGTTAGTAATGAATTTGGACATGTTTTTATATGTTAATTAGTGGTTTGTATTCCTTCTTTGTATCTTTTTTTTATTAAGGTGTTTCACTTCTTTTACTGAAAAGCTATCTTTATATATTTAGAACATATGCTCTTTGTCACATATGTTACAGATTTAGATGTTTCCAAAATGCTCACTCTACTTACTGTTTTCCAGTATTTAAAAAATTTGCAAGGTGCTGTTTCTCTAACTTATTATCATATGGAGTCACTTATGAGAAATACATGTTGGCTGTTGTAACTTGCTTTGTGTTTCTTGAAATGATCCATCAAAAGTATTTCTATCCTTTCAGGTCTAAGCCCTGCATCATCTCTAGAGTATGTTTTGAGTAAGTAATGTCAAGGAAATCGCCATCTAATTATGCAGTTGCTAAAGTGCCAGGCGCTAGCTTTGAAGTTTTCTGCTAATAATCTCTTCTTAACCCCATGTCTTTGGATCTACATTTAGATAAGCAGTGACAAGTAAAAACATAGAAGAGGGTACTTTCTTGAGGGAGTCTGCTTTTAATATTTTAATTTAATGTTAACAGCCTAGAATGAACAAATGCAGTGTTTCTTTTTATTCAGTCTGTTCCTACATTATCTGAAAACACATATAATCAACATCAATGTTCTAAGACTATCCTTCAGAAAATTTTGAGACGGTTCCTCAAAGCAACATCCGGCAGTCAGTGAACTCTTAACAGATATTAACATTTCAAATACTTGCTGCCCAATATGGAGATGGAATCATGTGCTTGAATGTTGTGTGTCCTCACCACAGAAAAAAAATGAAAGCTATGTGATGGGATAGAGGTGGTAGTCAATGTTTTTGGAACACATAAACATATCAAATCAACGTGCTGTCTACCTTCAAATCACATCATACTATGTGTCAATTTTATCTCAGTAAAGCTGGGGGTGGAAAAAAGATTTGAAATACCTGTTAAACATAGGGCTTTCTGGGGCACCTGGATGGCTCAGACAGTTGAGGGTCTGACTTTTGATTTCAGCTCGGGTCATGATCCCTGAGTCATGGGATTGATCCCAGCATTGGGCGCTGGGCTAAGTGTGGCTCCTGCTTACATTTCTCTCTCTCCCTCCCTCTGCCCGTCTTCCCTGCTCACATATCTCTCTCTCTAAAAAATTAAAATAAATAAATAAAAATAAGTAAAATAAAATAAAATAATAAAATGCTTATTTAAACATTTATTAAATAATTTAAAATTTAAATTATTCATATATTTAAATTAAATAATTTAAAATTTATTAAAATATTTATTAAAAATAAAATAAAATAATAAAAAATAGGGCTTTCCATAGTGTGGAAAGTCTACCCACCAAGTGATGTTTTCATCCACTGTCGTGCTTTTGGATATGAAAATAACATGGTAAGATTGACTATAAAATATGGTAACATGTTAAATTCATGTCTCTAAGAATTTAAAGTCAGAGAGGGGACACAAAACAAATACATATATAAATAATGGGAGTACCTGAACAATAATTTAAAGATCCTGAAGGATAAAGTGTATAAGGACATATTTGATAGTTTGGCAGATAGGAAAGAAAACAGGACAGGTAAAGCTTGAGGTATTCAGAGAGAAAGAGTGGAGTGAGACAAGCAGAGCGGGGGACAATCGGGTACTGGATGCCATAAGGAAATGAGTGGGGAATAGATGGCCTTGGAGGGCAGGCTGGCAGAGAATGCCAAAGGCATAACCAGCATGGTGTATCCTATAGTAGAGGTCAAGGACCAACTCCGGGCGGGCAGCTAGGACGTTTCTTAGAGTGAGCGTGGCTATTGTTTGCAGTTCAAGAAAACAGGTAACATGTTGACATATACAAATGTTAGGGAAGCACAAGCCACAGAAAAGCAAGACAAAGTGTTCTAAACCCTATGGTTCTCTAATTCTGTATGCTGAGAAAATGTAAGCTCCGCTGACAGTCCATCTTTATTACAAAATGGGCTAAGAAAATAGATATTTATTACAATATTTTCTAGGGTACCTAACTCACATGAGGTATATTTTAACTCTTTGATTAGTTGGATAAAAATGCCTTTGAAGAACGGGTCATAGTGTACTTGCACATAAATATGTATTAAGACATGAACTTACGTAGTTATTAAGAATTTTAATATGTATATTATTTGGATCTTTTTAAAGTTGACTTTGTTTTATAATGCTTGCTGTTTTGTAGCCACCAATTTTAAACCATATATTCCATTTAGACAAATTTCATAACTCTTAAAAAACTTTGATATTCTGATTTCTGTATTTTTGACAGAGTTAGGGAACTCCCAGTGATAACTCACAGTAAATGGAGTGAGGTCACAAGGCCTCAGTGGCTAAGATGGCTACATATTAAAGTCCTTAAATCAGAGTGCAAAACAAAAAGATCCCAACCTGTCATGATAGTTTGCAAAGTGGTCGTCCCTACAGTTTGGTTCTCTGAACTTCATGATAACCTTGGAAGTTGGTGGTGGAATCATTACTACCTCTGTTGTTACAGGTTAGGACACCAAGATGTGGGACTTAGGTGGTTTGCCCATAACCCACATTTCCTGACTTCTAGGAGAGTTCTGTAAACATATATGGCCTCTACCATCATTACATGCTCAGAGCTCCTCAATTAGATAATAGTAGAAGGCAGTCCTTTTGATTTTCCTCCTTGTATGTTGCCGTACTATTTCAGGCTTAGCAGAGTCGGTGTTCAAATACTTGAATGAATGAATTCTTTTTTTTTTTTTTTTCCAATGTTTATTTATTTTTGGGACAGAGAGAGACAGAGCATGAATGGGGGAGGGGCAGAGAGAGAGGGAGAATCTCTCAGAATCGGAAACAGGCTCCAGGCTCCAAGCCATCAGCCCAGAGCCTGACGCGGGGCTCGAACTCACGGACCGCGAGATCGTGACCTGGCTGAAGTCGGACGCTTAACCGACTGCGCCACCCAGGCGCCCCGAATGAATTCTTTTTCCTGAGAAAGGTAATAATACGGTCCTGTCTTAAATAGATGGTTAAAATACTGAAATCTCACTCTGGCAGATGTTTAGAAAAAATTAGATATAGGGGTAGGTCAACAGCTGTGCCCTCAGCTTGATTCCTCCCCAGAGATTTATTGCAGTAGCTCAGCATGGAGAGTAAAGTGGACAAATCTTTTAATTAGCCCATGATCATGGAGCTCGCCCCGTTCATTTAATGGATCTGTGAGGGCACAAAGAAAGGCTGTTTCAAATCATTTTTATACTGCTTTTGCGACGTGTATACTTGGCTGTTCAGGAGCTACTAGACCATAAAATCCAGCCAGTGAGAGCATTGGAAGGCACAGAGCTCAAAGGTTTATTAAGTGGTGTGAAACTATTGTTTTGTGCATGTGTTAAATAATTGCTGTCAGTGCAAGACTGTTAAAAATTCCCGGCTAGTAATAACACGAATAGTACTTTATGGCTTCAAAAGGAGATAAAAGAATTTCCTTAGTCAGCACTTTGGCGATATCACAGCATATGTCAGTTTTGTTATTGTGGGGACTTTACTTTTGGCAGATGCTCTCCCTTCTGGCAATAGAGCTCTAATTACCATATCAATTAAGCCGGGAAGTGAGCGGAGGGCACCGAGCCCAGCGCCTTCTGCTGGCACCCACGCCGGGAGAGCTGCAGGCAGGGTGGGGGCTGATGTGATGGAAAGGGCTCCCACTCCCCCTTCTTTCCATTCACATTGATTAGAGGAACATTAAGCTGCTTAGCTGCTGTGCAAACACAAGGATCATTCTTTTCTTTTTCTTTTTTTCTTTCTTTCTCTTAAAACCCAGGGTCGTCTCTCCAATAGCTTTCTGTGAATTAGCCTAAGCCATCCTGCTTTAATTCGTAGGCACTAATTATATTTCAGCATACATTCTTACACACTAAATTATAAGTATCCTTACTTTAATCAGTTGTAACTAGTCCTTAAATTAAGGGTTTAGTGCTTTCCTTTTATAGGTTAACAGGCTTTGCTGTGTTATATGATGGGATTAAACCCTTTATTTAGGACATGGAATTGAAGATGTCGATGATGCATTATTTTTTCCCTAAACAACTCTGAATTTTTTTTCTAGCCAAAATGTAATTCAAAACTTTATAATGTCCTTTTAAAATATGTAAAATAGTGTTTAATGCTTAGGTAGATTTGGGATGTGAACTAATAACCACAATTTGTAGGGACATAATTATAATACAGATGAATAGTGGTTTATAGTTGCGAATCATTTTCTACACAAACTATGTGTTTAAATAACCCTCAACACCGGGCAATTTAGAGATTAATATGAGGTGGTTGCTGCAGGCCACACAGTTAGCTTGTGGTGCAGCTGGTGTTGGAATGAAAGTCTCATCTTCCTTTGGGGGAACTCTTTCCTTCCACTTCATGTCACTTGTTCACTGGACGTTCCCTCGACTGTTAAGCTTATGTACTTAGCAAGCTCTCGATTAAATTATCTTTTCCTGTCAGCATTCTTTATATTTTTGGTAGATTCTATAGAAAATGACCATAATTCGAAGCACTTAAAGAGAACCACTTGCTAGCATTCTGCAAAATTTAGCGTTTTACTGGCAGCATAAAATAAAAAATGATTTTTTCCCCCTTTTGGCAAATAATTGGTATTCTAGTTCCTTAAAACAACATGCCTTCTAGCGGGAACCTGGTGGCTCAGTAGGTTGATTGTCCAGTGTTGACTTCAGCTCAGGACATGATCTCATGGTTCCTGAGTTTGAGCCCCATCTCGGGCTCTCTGCTGTCAGTGCAGAGCCCAGAGCCTGCTTCAGATCCTCTGTCTCCCTCTCTCTCTGCCCCTCCCCAACCTGAGCTCTCTCAAAAATAAATACATCTTTGGAAAAAAAATGCCTTTTGCCTATCTATCTATCTATCTATCTATCTATCTATCTATCTATCTATCTCATAGGGCTTTAAGCCTGTTGAAAGAATTGTGAAAAAGTAGTCTGATGACTGCCCCCTTGAGAACTGGCTATTCACAGTGGGTGAGAGAACTACAGAGACTTTCTCTTTTCAGAGCAGAGCTAGGTAAGCATCACATCCGTTGGGAGACCTATCAACCCCAGCCCCCATGAAAACACTGCACACCCGTTAGTCCTTTCTGCTGCCCCGTCTTACCTTATTGAGATTACTTCTTTTTAATGGATGAGCCTGGGGAGAAAGGACCCTCACTTGCCAAGGTCAGAGACTCATCCCACAACTTCACTTCTTGAAGAAGAATATTCAGCTATGGCAACCTCAGGCAGGGCTCCTGGGTCACGGTGCACCGCCCAGAGGTGTCTGGCTAGGGGACAAGAAGGGGCTGAAATCTACTGTGCCCGTTTGGTGAGCCCTGCTCACTGGCATGCTCCCGAGTTCACATGAAGGAAGGGGAGACATTCTCTTTACCTATAAGGCTCTACTGACCACGCCCTTCAGCAAGGTTGCTTCCACCCAGATGGGCGCCTTTTCCAATTTGCCCAAAGTCATATCCTATATGTAGGTGCTGTGCTATTGATGGGACTGACTGAACAGGGGCAGTTGTATCACCACCTGCCTGGTCACCAAGGCTAGACACTTCACATCTTCTCTTCTGTTTTTTAAGTTGAGTAAAGTGTCTAGGCACATTGCTCTTCAGGTGGATGTGGAAAGTGACTTTTTCCCTAAGCACTTGAACGGACCCTATTAGCTTTGCAAATATAAGGCATATAATACCCTCTTTCTAGGAGAAGAGCCATTGGAGATTGGCCAATGGACAAAGTCACTGTGGCTAGTATCCCTTACTGTGCACTGTTGGTTGCCAGTATAGGAGCCAAGGATCCTCCTGAGAGGAAAAGGAACCAGACTCTAACCCCTTTCTCTTTCCTGGCTCACGTCTACCAGAACCTCCCTAAAGGACTGTTGTTGCCCCAGCTGTGGTCCCTCGCAAGGAAATATTCCAAGGAGCCTAAAGGAAAGATCACCGTGGTGGAAGGAGGAAGTTGAATTCGTGACCCAAACTTAACATTAGGGCCTCTGGAGGCTCGTGGGGAAGGTTCTACTGACTGAGCCTGGTCCTTCCTACTGACAGGACTGGTCCTTTGACCGAATATGTGAGTGAAGGTAAAACAGCAGTACACTGGGGTCCCTGATATGAGGCACTGCTGTAATCTCTGCAGGAATCTGGGACACGAGGGTTCATGGCAGTAGGGGACAAAAATGGCAACTCTGTGGCTTTACCAGGGGCCATGGCAGCTGGAAGGGTGGACCCATTGTGGCCTGATCGAACTTTCCATTCTCTTTCAGCCTGGTGTTTGGAAGCAGAACAGACCACAGAGTTCTTGAACACTTTGAGGGGAGGGATGGGCAAGCAGCTTCTAGGGGGAGATACTGGAATTGCGGCTAATATCATAGATCCGTGGGGTCTCAAAAACAACGAATTGGAAAAATAAGAGATGGGACTATATTTTCCGACCCCACAGTTATGAAGGGAGTCCTGTCAGGGGATTCTTCCTCCTCAGTGTCTTTCAGATCCTTTTCTGCCTCAGCAAATTAATAGGCCCTCCTATAGCCATCCCTCCAGTCTATTTCCACACTGCTATAAGAATGGTCTTTCTAATGTCATTCTCCTGCTTACCCGTATTAGAATAGCCCCGTAACCTTTAGGATAATATCCAGATTCCCTGGCTGGGAACGTATGGGCCTTCACCCCTTAGTCACAGCCTCTCTTCCAACCCAGCTCTTAGAGAGCTCCCCGTCTGCCCAGTGCACCCACCACCATCAACTACTTGCTGTTCCCCAAACACATAAAGATTCTTCATGCAACCAAGTCTTTGTATATGTATTCCTCTCCCTGTATTTTACTATCTTACCCTTAAAAGATGTATCCAAGTGTCATGTCCTTTATCAATCTTGCTCTGCCACATGTCTGGCTTTTCTATAAAGCTATGGACAGGGACTATGTCTTATTTAGTTCAGAATGAATATACCTGATACCTAACCTCTGCCTAGAAATAGTAGATTGTATCAACTTTGTGAAATGAAGAAGACATGTGGAGACTAAGTCTGTGGCAGGAGTGGAACTTTCCCAAGTACCTTGGAAATCATGCTAGGTAGATTCGTCCTCAAGTCTGAGTCCAAGACCTCTTCCCTGCTCCATCTCACAGTCTAGGGCAAGATACTCCATTCCCAAAGAGGAGGAATACTGTTCTACTTTGAAGCCCTGACCGGACCTCATTTTCTAGGGGTGAAGCTATCACACGTGAACATATGCCGTTTTCTCTTTTTTTCTTCTTCCACTGGCTGGAGTTGGGCAGAATGACTTCTTTGGAATGGGAAGTGGCCTGGCCTGGTCCCTCCCTATTTCTTTTTCTATTCCAGTTCTCTTCCTCATCCAGAGGCAGGTAGACTCTGGGGCAATGCTCTGGCCAGAGGTGGCCGGGAATTAGTGGCAGTAGGCTTTGGGTAACTCTTCTCTTTCTTGTGGTCTGGCTCTATGGTGCCTTTTCCTCCCCTCCTGGTGAGCATGCCCTTTTGTTCCCATGCAGTGGGGAGTTCCTCTGAGGCTTGGACTGGGACATGACAGAAAATAGGGTAGCTTGGCTTGCGCTGTTTGGAAAAAGTCCTTTCTCACGGCTTCATTCACATCTCAGCTAACATTTGCTCAAGGGTCTCTGAGACTGGGCCAAGGCAGGATTTTATAATTCATCAGAAAAGCTCCACTATGAACCATCTGAATCTAACCCTGCCCCCGAAAGCTTAGTACACAGGTGCTGGCCTCCTACCTAGAAGGTTGGTTTTGATTCATAGTTTAGATGTTGGTTAGAGGGAGAGTGGAAGAGACTATTTCTGACAGGAGAAATGAGTGACCTAACAAAACCCATATTGGAAGATGAATGGTAGAAACAAAATAATAATGTACCCATATGATGTCTCATTTGCTTCCAGTATTTTTCCCTTGGAGGACTTTGGTGATATACACCATTTGTTTGGACATTTAAGGAACTAATCTTTTTGTTATTATTATAAATATAATACTTTGATTTCAGTATGGCTTTATCTTTCTGATGAGAGGGTTTGCTGTATATATTGTCTAATCATCATCGTCTGCCTATAGTTGTGGTTTCTTTAAAGTGCTTATTTTGTGACTACATATGGTTGTAACAACCTTGGAACCAACTGGTCTGGTTTTCTTAGTAGGGACAAGTTGGTCTATGTTGTATTCAGTAGACATCATCAAGGAGCAAAGTAGGTAGCTGCCTAATAAGATGGTTCTGGGGGTGGTGGAAAGGCCCCTGTACCTAGTAATATGCCTCCTTTCTGATTCCTTACACCTAAAGTTCTTTAGCATAGTTGGGTTCTGAATTTTTGGAATTAGAGACCTCTTGAAGAATCTGATGAAAGCTGTGAAGCTCTTTCCTAGAAAAATGACTTGCATACATGTACAGAAAAGCTGGTTCTTGAACTCTAAAATTAATAACTCTTGCATCAAATGGAGGTAAAGTCTTTCTTTCCGCAGAAAAGAGGCTTAAAATGTAAATAGGGCAAGGCAAGAGGATACCTCCATTAAACAAGCATTTTTGACAAAACTTATTTACAAACATATAGTAGGTTTAGGGAATGCTGATTAAGACCCAGTCTTCTTTCTTGACAAACTTTTATCCCAGTGGAGGAGACCCTCTTGTAGAGAGTTACAGTGTGAGGTATTATGGGCTAAAATAAAGGCAGGTAACAAAGGGTCAGGGGACCACATGGGAGGGAAGGACCCACTCTGCAAATGACCAGCATGTATTTACTTTAGAATGGAAAGGGCTCATTCTACCCCTTTCTGATTAGTTTGAGAGGTGAAAGGGCACTGAGTGTCAACAGCGGGAGGTGTTATCCAGCAAGAAGCTGACAGGTAGAGGACACAGGCTGGGTAGGCAAAGGAGAGACTGAGATTTACAAGAAGCCACACGTAACTTTTACCTTTACTTGAGATCCAGCTTATTTGCAGCCATCTGAAACTGAGGCGGTATTTTGCAAATAAAAACAAATAAATAGACAGAACTGAGGTGATATTTTGCAAATACAAGTAAATTGCACCATGCCAACGAACAGAATTTTAAAAATTTCAACTAAACAAAATGCCCATTACTCAGATTTCCCCTTTTGAGCTAAAGGTGCCACCCAGGTCTTGAGAAATTTACTAATTTTTTTGTGAGTGCTGCAGGGTCACAGCCTAGACCTATTTAAAAATGTCTTTTAAAATGGAAGGAGAAATGATGTACATTCTACCCTGGGTGCTGGGTCACCTGGCATTTGCCATCATCTGCTGGGATTTGAAAAGTAATAGAGGTCACTGTTTATTGTATTTTATTTTTCTCATTTAGACACGTGTGTTAGCCACCTTACATGATGGAGGGGCAGAAAGGATTCTTGTTATACATGTGTAGAAGCTATTTATGACAGAAGAGAATGAAACTAAATTTATCCCAATTCTATATTGTCATATTGGAGTGATACACTGCCAAAGAGAGAGGGGGACAGAACATCAAATTACAATTAGTTTGGTGAGATAGTCTTTTATGATTACATACCAAAGCGTTATATGCAGAAAGTTACAGGAAGCATGTTTCATTAAAAATATGTTTTCTAAATTTGTTTTCTTTGTTAAAGTGAGACACTTGCGTTTTGAATCTTGTGGGAAAGCCCTGAAAGATGGTGTAAGGATGAAAGAAATGGTGTGGACATGCCACCTAGTGGTCACACTGTCACGTCTGTATTTTCTTGCCAATGGCGATTTGAGTATCAGAGGTAGATTGCCTATAGTGCTGGGGTTTCTGGCAGAATCCTTTTCAGATACAGATGGAGAATTTAGTTAGCATAATGTTGTCCTTGATAGGACAATGTTTTTACTTCTGCTTTATGGTCACTAAAGCTGTTCTACTTCTAATTCATTCTTTGAAATTAATTTTATTAGCTGGATGTTTTTTGCTATCCTTTTTGCTAATTTTGTCAGCAAAGATTTGAATTGAACTTAAAAATCCTAGCTTAGTAGTTTACCATTTCATTGAAATGAGCTCACATGTAAGTATACAGAAGACATGCACAGTATCGGGAGTGTATTGTGGGACCTCACTAAATTTTGGATGATGGCCAGGTGCAGTGAAATTTCATTAAAAGCCTTTCTTGTTCTTTTAAGCTAAGTTTTTCTTTAGTAGGATAGTGTTGAAGAAAAAGATCAATGGGAAAACTCATCTGAGGAAAAAAATTTTTGTTTCAGATGAGCTATGTTCAGCAAGCACATACTTCATTAGAACCATAGATAGCTGACTGTAATCATTTCTTTTTTTTTTTTTTAATTTTTTTTTTTTTAACGTTTATTTATTTTTGAGACAGAGAGAGACAGAGCATGAACGGGGGAGGGTCAGAGAGAGGGAGACACAGAATCCGAAACAGGCTCCAGGCTCTGAGCTGTCGGCACAGAGCCCGACGCGGGGCTCGAACTCACATACCGTGAGATCGTGACCTGAGCCAAAGTCGGACGCTTAACCGACTGAGCCACCCAGGCGCCCCTGTAATCATTTCTTAATCCTTAAACCACATGTAATCCAGAACTGTGTCAAATATTGAGGTTTTCCAAAACAAACTTAGTGAGAGATATTAAGAAGGATCAAGGAGTGCCTGGGTGGTTCAGTGGGTTAAGCAACTGAATTTAGCTGCTGCCAGGATCTCACAGTTGGTGAGTCTGAGCCCCACATTGGGTTCTGTACTGTCAGTGTGGAGCCAGCTTCACATCCTTTCTCTCTCTCTGCCCCTTCCCTGCTTGTGGTCTCTTTCCTCTCTCTTGAAAATAAAAATTAAAAAATGATCAAAATTCCCAGAGGGAATTGGGGGGTTTATGTCCTCAGTGACAAGAAATCTTTGAAGGCTCCTCTGTGTGTGTGTGTGTGTGTGTGTGTGTGTGTGTGTGTGTGTGTGTGTTCAGGGGACATGGGTGGGGGAAAACATTGGTAGTAAAGGACTTAAACTAGGTTATAAAATAAATTTCCCTAGGAGGATTTTTACTAGTATTATTTTGGGGTTCATTATGGGCAATGTTTACATAAAGAACCTTTTTTTTTAAGTTTATTTATTTGTTTTGAGAGAGAGAAAGAGCATGAGTGGGGAAGGGGCAGAGAGAGAGGGAGAGAAAGAGAATCCCAAGCAGGTTCCACGGGCAGTCAGTGTGCAGAGCCTGCTGTGGGGCTTGAACCCACAAAACTGTGAGATCATGACTTGAGCCCAAATCAAGAGTCAGTTGACTGAGCCACCCAAGCGCCCCTTCATAAAGAATCTTAACGTCTGATTAAGTACTAACATTTTGTCATCTCTCTCTCTCTCTCTCTCTCTCACACACACACACACACACACACATTTTTATATATGTATGTATGTGTGTGTGTATATATATATGTGTGTGTGTGTGTGTGTGTGTGTGTGTGTGTATATATATATATATATATATATATATATATATATATAAAATGTGTATTATATATATTTTGTCCAGGGAATTCTCATGGTGGAATTAAATAAAACATAAAGAAACTACAGGAGATCTCTTTAGAATGATGCAGACTTTAGCTAAAAATTTTCCCTAAAGATGTTCTCTGAATTTGCAAGAGCCTGCATAACACATTAATCATTTAGATTGTAAAGTGTTGATTTTCATGCCCAATACTGTGCTAGGTGATAGTTGCTGAGAAGAATACAAAAATATGTATTGTGGAGGCTGGGTTCTCAAGATCCTTGTAAGAGGCACTGTTGAGACAAGTATGGAGCCAACTTGCCTATGTTGAGTTCTCTGCTCTATTTCTTACTAGTTGTATGACCTTGGAGAAGTTACCTGACCTCTCTATGCCTTAGTTTCTTCATCTGTGAGTGCAGATAAGGATAACTGACCTCACAGGGTTGAATGCAAAGTGTTTAGGACAGTGTTTGGATGTGTGGTGAGGACTCAATCCAGGGTAGGTATTTTCATTCTCATCATCTGATGAGAAAGCCAGAGCTCAGACACCATACATAAGAGGACAGTTCAACACTGTATTTTATTTACTAAAAAATTGTTGAGATCGTTTACTATAAGGGTTCACAAAACAGAAAACTAGTGTGGGCTGAGATATTTTGGAAGGGAAGGAATGAGGGATGGCTCTGGATTTTGAACATTTCAAGAAAGATTTTCAGCCAGTTTCCCCTATTTGGATTTCACTTAAGGAAAATAATTCATTGTGATTCTTGGTGCTATATGCTTCTACAGGGCTGAAGTTGACCCTTTGTTTGCTTACCATTTGTTTTTCTTTCAGCAACAATTTATGGACTGTGTCCTATGTCCTGTGTGCCAGGTATTGTGTTTGGCATGAAGGATACAATGGTGAGTGAGGCAGACAGGAATCACAGCCAGAATTTCTGTTCTCCAACTTTTGAATAATGTTGCCCATACACCTTAATGTCCTCTCTGAATCACGTTTGGTTTATTTTTTAGATGATGATGATTATTATTTAGTTGTTTTTTAGTTTATTATTATTTTTTAATTTAGTTTATTTTAAAAAACGATTTAGGATGGAAAGTTCAAACACAAACAACAATGTAGTCAGAAGAGTGTAATGAAAACTTAGGTACCTGTCACCCATCTTTAGCTTCAGCAGTTATCAAGGTCATGTCCCCCTTCCTGACCCTATCCCACTTGGAGTTATTTTAAAGCATACCTAAGACATCAGGTCATTTCACCCATAAATACTTTAGTGTGAGAATCTGTAATTGATAAGGAATTTTTAGAAATATAATCACCATGCCATTATCCACCTAACAAAATTAACAGTAATTTCTTAAGCTTAAATGATCTCAAATGTGTCTTTAAAGGTGTTTCATTTTTAATTAACGTACAGAAAAATGACTTTTTTTTCCCCCGCATAAGGTTCTATGAATTTTGTTATGTTGTATCTTCCAGTCCATCAACTTGATCTGCCTTTATGTTTATTTTGGTCTTTTTAAAAAGATTCTTTCAGCAGGATTTTGTAGTCTTTAACATACAGATCCTGTACATATTTTAGATTTATACTTAAGTATTTCATCTTTTGGAAGTTTTGTGAGTGACATGATGTTGGTTTTTAATTGTGCATTGCTAGAGTATATAGGAATAGGATTAATTTTTATATGTTGACTCGTCCTGTTATTGCTAAAATCACTTCTTTGTTCCAGGAGCTTCCCCCCCCCCCCCCTGATTCCTTGGGATTTTTTCCATAGCCATTCATGTTGTCTGTGGGTAGGATTAGCTTTATTTCTTTATTGCAAATTTGTATGCCTTTTATTTCTTTTCCTTGCCTCTTTTCTTATACTGGCTAGAACTTCCCATACAATGTCAAATAGGGGTAATGAGAGTGGATATTTTGGCTTTGTTTCTGATCTTGGGAGGGAACCATTCAATCTTTCACCATTAAGTATGATGTTAGCTGCAGGTTTTATCAGGTTGAAGAAGTTTCCTATGTTGCTGAGTTTTTATCGTGAACAAATGCTGAATTTTGTCAAATGCTTTTCTGCATCAGTCGATAGGATCATATACATATTTTCCCCTTTGGACTGCTAATCTGGTAGATTATACTGATTTTTGCATATTCAACTAGTCTTGCATTCCTTTGATAAACCCCACTTGGTTGTGGTTTATGTAAGGTTTTGAAGTTCCAACTGGAAACATGTACTAAAGGAACAACTACAGAGAGCTTATATAGACTTATGTTTGGGATGTGTTGGAAATCATTTGGCTCATTTGACTGTTAACCATCCCATTAGCTTCTGCTGACCTGTTCTCCAAGAACCCACTCAGACCAACCAGGCCTCTGCTGACGATTTACTTTGCCTCCACCCCCTCCTATCTAGTTATATCTACTATCTACTTATACTTAGTTTCATTCTTTTTCATCCCCTAATCATGGACCAGGATTAATTTTTATACGTTGACTCATCCCGTTATTGCTAAAATCACTTCTTTGTTCCAGGAGTTTTTTCCCCCCTCATTTCCAAATGTCAGAGTTACTTCTGACTATCTCCTTCCTCCATTTGTGCTTGACATTGAATTTATAGCAGGAGAGTTGGGGATACATTGTATTTTAAGGAACAAATATTCACTTCAATACATCTGTGATTACAGTGCTGAACTTTAAATGATATTAAATAATTGGTTTCACAAATTTTGTCCTTTCATGAGGCATGAAAAGGAAAAACTATGGATGTCTTGTCATATGTAGTCTTCTAAGATCTGATTTTAAATTGCAATTTCAGGGGGAAGGTAATGGAAATAAACCAGAGAGTAATATAAATGTTTGCATGTGGTTAACATAATTCGCTTGCCTCCCCAGAGGCTAAATTCCAAAGAATTTGTTTCTGTATTCTTGAGACTGAAGACACAACGGTACAGAGATGCCTGTGAAAGCAGGCCCTCATCCGGGGAGCCTCAGCAGGCATGGCCACCCCACTCACCCCCTTGCTGGGGAGCAGTGAGAATACCATGGGTTGTGGCGTGAGCTCAGAGTGCTGCTTTCTGTTAAAACATAGTCTCAGTTTCTTTGAGCAACCCATTAATAGATGTCAAGTTCACATTATAGGTTTTAGTTCCCAAGCAGTGTTAAAAGCAAATGTGTGGGGTTTTATATTTCTAGCTGCCTTTTTTTTTTTCAAAGTAAAATATGTGGGTTTTGGTTTTCAGCAGGCCACATTTCTCCTAATAAAAACAGTTGGAACAAAATGTGTTTTATAAGCCTATAAAAATGTCAGACCATAATGATTTTAGTGCTGCATATTTAAAAATGGGTCACTAATATTTAGGATATTAGCATCTGCAAGGAAAGTAAATTATGGAAAGTAAATTACACTATATCATTTATATAAAGGAGAAGGTGGTTGGAAACTGGTCCGGTAACTGTATCGGGACCATTTTATTTCAGCTTCTGTGTAATGTGCATGTCTTTCAGCTTTAAGTTATTCAAATTTTGGCCTTAAAATTATTGAACTTCTGTATTTGAAAATGGGCCCCAAAGTTCAAGAATCTTTCATGTGTTTGGAGACCCAGTTCATTATGTGAAAAAGTACCTTCCTGCTGTGGACTTGCCAGAGAGGCATCTCAGTGGGTTCTGGTGCCAAAATGAGTTGTGCTTCCTTCTAATGGCTCACTTTCTATGATCTGATTGACATTCTGAGCACCTTTTTGCCCTGTCTTCTAGGAAGCTCAGAAAAAACCTTTTAGCCCATCTCTAGCCCATATATTTTGTACATTTATCTCACCTCTGTAATTCTTTTCATGTGATCTCTTTTACCTTTATATTTTTTCTGCCTAATTTTTCTCACTTAACTTTCTTCCCATGTTACCCTATAGTTAGTGTTGTAGGCTGCTGTATATCCATGTTAGTATAATATGGCTGAAAATTGATTTTTAAAAATCTGAGTTTTTCTTAAAACATTTCATCCACATCATTACATTTCTCTAGCACTTTGGCACTTTTTCTTTATAACTGACAATTACAGATTTTTATTTTTATTTGTTTAATTTTCATTTTAATTTAAAAAAAATTTTTAATGTTTATTTTTGAGAGACAGAGAGAGAGACAGAGCATGAGCAGGGGAGGGGCAGAGAGAGAGGGAGACACAGAATCCAAAGCAGGCTCCAGGTTCTGAGCTGTCAGCACAGAGCCAGATGCAGGGCTCGAACTCACAAACTGTGATATCATGACCCGAGCCAAAGTCGGACGCTTAACCAATTGAGCCACCCAGGCGCCCCTTCAATTACACATTTTTAAATTTCCAAACAGGAAAATTTCTGGGATGTGTTTTAAAAAATCTTTACTGCCCTGCCAATATCATTATTATACTATGTGTTAACTTAACTAACTAGGATTTAAATAAAATTTAAAAATTTAAAAAATCTTTACTGCCTTTTCAGATAATAAAAGTAATGCTAGCTGGTTATAAAAAACATTATAAGATGTTCAAACATTATAAAAATATATAAGGCAGAAAATGAAGGTCCTCCATAATGTCCTGTTTTCTAAACAAACTAACAAAAAACTACTCCCAAACCAAAAACCAAAAAACTCTTAACTATTTGGTGTATAGTTTTGTCTTTCCAGTTTTGTTGAGAAATTATTGACATGCATTTTACTGTATAAGTTCACCGTGTGCGTCATGATGGTTTGATTTCCGTACAGTGTGAAATTATTACCATACTGGGTTCATCTAACGTTCATCTTCTCATATAGATACAATAAAAAGAAAAGAAAGGAGAAAAAAGTAAAGCAAAAAAAAATTCTCGAGATGAGAATTTTTAGGATTTACTTTCTTAATGACTCTCCTATAGATCATACAACAGTGTTAGCTACGGTGATCATGTTGTGCATTACATCCCATTATGTATCTTACAGCTGGAAGTTTGTACCTTTTGACCACCTTCCTTCAGTTTCCCCTCCCCACCCCCACCTCTGGTAACCACAAATCTGATCTCTTTTTCTATGAGTTGGTTGTTATTATTTTAGATTCTATGTGTGAGATCATAAAATATTTGTCTTTCTCTGACTTATTTCTCTTAGCATAATGCCCTCAAAGTCCATCCATGTTGTTGCAAATGGTAGGATTTCCTCATTTTTTATGACTGAGTAATATTACATTAATATAATATATATATATATATACATATTCCAATGCATATCTATTCTGTATACTTATGTATACAACATACATTTATCCATTCATCCATTGACGGACACTTGGACACTTAGGTTGTTTCCATGTTTTGACTACTGTAAATATTGCTGCTATGAACATGGATTGCAGATATCTTTTCGAGTTAGTGTTTTCATTACTATATTCTCAGAAGTAGCATTGCTGGATCATAAGATAGTGCCATTTTTAATGTTTTGAGATTCCTCCATACTGTTTTCCATAATGGCTTCACCAATTTATGATCCTACCAAGAGGGTACAGGAGTTCCCTTTCCTCCACATCCATACTAGCATTTATTATCTCTTGTCTTTTTGATGCTAGCCCTTCTAATAGGCTGAGGTAACTCCACTGTGGTCATTGTGGTTTGAATTTGCATTTCCCTAATGATCTGTGATGTTGAGCATCTTTTCATGTGCCTGTCGGCCTTATGTATATTTTCTTTGGAGAAATGTCTATTCTCCAAAATGCCCATTTTTATATGGGGTTATTTGGTGGTCTGATATTGAGTTGTATGAGTTCTTTGTATGTTTTGGATATTAGCCCCTTATCGGATATATGGCTTGCAAATGTTTTTTTTTTTTCTCATTCTACAGATTGTCTTTTTATTTTGTTGATGATTGATCTCTTTTGCTGTGTGGAAGCTTTTTAGCCTGATGTAGTCCAACTTTTTTTTTTTATTCTGTTGCTTGTGCTTTTTAAGTATCATATTAAAAAAAAATCGTTGCCAGGGCCAATGAGCGTATGATAGAGTTTTGCTTCTGCATAGTCTTGAAGATATGCCAGTCAAATTTGAGGCACGAACTCAGTGTGCTTGAGATGCTTTGTAGGAGAGGACCATGGTTGCTCTGGATATCAGACAAATGGAATTTAGAGGGCAGAGGGTGGTAGTTCAGAGTCTGGCCATGGCACCAGCGTCACATAGGCCTGTGTCCAAGCCCTGGTAGCTGAGTGACTTCAGACAAGCTGCCTCTCCTCCATAAGCTGTCTCTCCTCCATAAGTACTCCATAAGTGCTTTAAAGTACCATTTTGAGTGATTGAGAGATTATGTAAAGCACTTAGCACAGTGTCTGATATGTAATAAATGCTAAATAAATGTTAGCTGTTATATTATTTTGACTGATTGATGGCTGTTTATTTATTTAGTTATATTTTTTATTTAAATCCAAGTTAACATATGGTGTAATAATGATTTCAGGAATAGAATTTAGTGGATGGCTATTTATAGAGAAACCCTGAAGAATCATGGTGCAAACAAGATAGAGTTTATTTCTCTGCCACACATGTGTCTAGATGGAAGGTCCAGGGCTGACTATCATTCCGTAGTTATCAGAGACCCAGGTTCTTTGTACCTTGATGCTCACCTGGTTTCCAGCCCCTGGTCTAAGATGCCTGCTGTTCCTGTCACCATCGCAACCATGTTCAAGCCAGGGGGAAGGTCATAACTCAAAATTTGCATATAGCTTCTATACTCACAACCGACTGGCCCAAACTTAGTTATGTGGCCATTCCTAACAGCAAGAGAGGCTGGGAAATGAGTCTTTAGTTGAATGGCTATATGGCCAACTAAAAACACTGATACTATGTCAAAGTCTTTGAGAGGCAACTTGCGGTCCCTGTCACGGCAGCTACAGCACTGTCTCTGAGGGAAGGCAGGTGTCCTGCATATGTCCTCTTTAAGAACTGGCTCCTGCCCTGTTGTATGTGTATTTATGAAACACCCTTGTCAACTTGTCAACTGGTTTATATTTTTATCTTTTGCTAATTCTTTGTCAACTTGTTTATGTTTTTATCTTTTGCTAATTCTTTGGGATAGTGATGTCAGATGTTTACTAGCTTTTCTATAAAGAACTGTTTCCTTTTATACTAAAATTACTTTTTTTATGCTTTAAGACTACCCTGATGATGTAAGGTTCTGGGTTTCATTCTTAAAATTTCCCCACTTCTCTGTTTGAAGAAGTATACTTCAGGGGCACCTGGGTGGTTCAGTCATTGAGCGTCTGACTTCGGCTCAGGTCATGATCTCACAGCTCGTGAGTTCGAGCCCCACATCAGACTCTGTGCTGACAGCTCAGCCTGGAGCCTGCTTTAGATTCTGTGTCTCCCTCTCTCTGCCCCTCTCCCACTTGCTCTGTCTCTCAAAAATAAATGGAAATATTAAAAAACAGTAAAAAAAAAAAAGAAGAAGTACATTTCATTCATTTAAATTAGTCTAGTACCTAGGGAGCTTGCTTAAGAGTTTTACTCTTTCAGATTACTGTGGTATAGACTTCACTTACATGATTGTAAACATTCAGGTGGGTGCTGAAAGATTCAGAGCTGGAAAAGCTGAACATTTATTATGACAAATAATAGCTTTGGTACCTTGTGGCTATTACAAATATTAATGTTAAAATTTGTACCCGTGACAAATGGAAAATTATGTAGCCAGGGAAACACGTGTGATGACATTGTTGGGTTAATCCTTTTAATAGATTAATATTTCTTAGCACTGGCTAATCATTAAAATGCTTTAACATAAATATTCTTCTTGGTATCTCTGCTTTTCTTGTATATGGTGGTAAAGTAGCCTGTTCAACTGGGTTATCTTTGTACCAAGCTCTGTGTCATCTCAGATATAGAAGAGCTCTTATTAAAAAAAATTTTTTTTAACATTTTATTTTATTATTGAGAGACAGAGACAGAGTATGAGCGTGAGAGGGGCAGAGAGGGGGAGACACAGAGTCTGAAGCAGGCTCCAGGCTCTGAGCTGTTAGTACACAGCCCCATGCGGGGCTCAAACCCACAAACTGTGAGATCATGACCTGAGCTGAAGTCAGACACTTAACTGACTGCTCTACCCAGGTGCCCCAGAAGAGCTCTTATTTTAAAATTAGATTTCATGGAGGCACCTGGATAGCTCAGTCTTGGTTTTGTCTCAGGTCATGATCTCACGTTTTGTGAGATCAGGCTCCATGTCAGGAGCAGAGCCTGCTTGGGATTCTCTCTCTCCCCCTCCCTCTGTGCCTCCCCTGCGCACTCTCTCTCTCTCAAAATAAACTTAAAACAAAACAAACAAAAAAAAAGGAAATTAGATTTCATGGTTGTCCCAACTGAATAGTAGCTGAGACTGACCAAAATTTGGGTGTTACTTGGGTTGGAGGTTCTTTTTTCCATATCAGTTTGGCGGGGGAACAGTTCAGAAAAATGTACAAGGCTGTGTGATATTTGTCCTGATCTGTTTGGTTTCTAAAGCTTGATTGAATATATTCAGGGGTCCTGGTTACTTAGTTTTTAGCCTACCTGGACTCCCAGGCTCTTGCAATAATTATACTGAACTCTTCTCCATCTTCCTTCCTTCCTTCCTTCCTTCCTTCCTTCCTTCCTTCCTTCCTTCCTTCCTTCTTTTTTCTTTCTTTCTTTCTTTCTTCCTTTCTTTCTTTCTTTCTTCTTTTTAAATTAAAAAAAATTTTTTTTTTATTTTTGAGAAAGAGAGAGAGAGACAGAGACAGAGTATGAGTGGGGGAGGGGCAGAGAGAGGGAGACACAGAAGCTGAAGCAGGCTCCAGGCTCTGAGCTGTCAGCACAGAGCCTGACCCGGGGCTCAAACCCACAACCTGCAAGATCATGACCTGAGCCAAAGGTGGATGCCCAACCGACTGAACCACCCAGGTGCCCCTCTTTTCCATCTTTCTTAAAATCCAGTGTTGGCTGTCCGAGTGTAGAACCTCCTAAAATGTCATGAGAATCTACTGAGCTTGTTTTAACTAACAAGGAGAGAAACAGATTCAAAGACAGAGTAACCAGCCGAGGACGCCAGCTTAAGAAGGGACCTGCACATATGGATAGCCTAATACCCTTGCTTTTGAATTTTTCTGAAACCTTTATAAAAGTGGGGATGATTCCTAAATTAAAGAAAAAAAAAAAGACAACGACAACAGAACATATCCGAAGAATTAAAAAACCTAAAAGCATGTCAGTGAACTTAGCCTCCACTGTTTCATTTTAGCAGGCCTTGTGGCTTGGTATGGACAGAGGATAGAGGGAGGCAGACTCAGCCATGTGATTTCAGATTGCCTTCCTGTGGGGTTACAGCGTTTCCACTGCATTTGTCCACAGTTCGCATATTGTCATTGACTTTAGGTAGCAATAACATAAAACACTATTGAAAGAGGAAAATCCCACACCCTTGATAAGACTTGGTAGCTGAATTTATATTTTTAGAAAGCAAAGCTTGGAAACAAATGTATTTATTATTTTAAAAGATTTTCGAGCGTTTTTGTAAAGTGTGCATCTGTTATCATTACTCTAAATATGAATTCTTCTATATTTCAAACAAAGTGTTCACTGATATTTACCTTTCCGATGAGATATTTTATGTGTGTGACTATTTTTAAAGCATGTGCTCATTTGGGTGGAGCTGCTCTTGTGGTGTTTAACCTGTATTTACATATTTTCCTCTTCCTTATGAATGTCTTGTTTCTGACTTTTTAAGACTAAATCCCAAATGCTTCATTTTGGTGATTATTGGATAGCTTACAGATAGAACGCACACAAGAAAGAGTGTGTTTATTATTAGCTAAATTATTTATTTTTCACTTACTAAGTATAACTTTAGTTACTTTTGTAAGTTTTTAAATATATGGACTGCTAAGTTGTATTTATTAGCAAAATGTGTTAACTACTTTTAGCATTTTGGTGTAATTCTCTTTCTACAAGTTATTTTTCTGTATATACAAATATACCCATGCATACCTTTGCAATAAATTAGAATCTAGGTGTATATAGATGTATATACACATTATTTAGATTGTACATATAGTGTTATCTTATGAAAATACCCCTTGTCAATAATTACACTTTGTGAATATGCTTTTAAATAACTACCTAATACTATATTACATTGTGTGATACAGCACATTTTACCAATTTCCTTGTTGTTGGACACTTAGATTTTGTGTTACTAGAAAGAATGTTGTGACAAACATTCTTATATATTTCTCTTTCTGTCTTTGATAATTTCCTTAGGATGAATTCCTAGGAGTAGAATTACTGGTTTAAAGGAGTGTGAAAAAATTTTAAAGGTTCTTGATACATAATGCCAAGTTCATTCACTCAGTCAAAAATGTTTCCCTAAGCACCATGGATATAGCAAGGAAGAAGACAGTCCTTGCTCTCAATTCATAGTCTAGTTGGGGGAGAGATATATGTATGATTAAACTCAAGTTCATGCTTTCCAGAAAGGCTGTGTTAATTTGCATGTCACTGACATTGTCAATGTATGCAATTAGGGTGTCAGAATACTTTATAGGAAATAAAAGTATTTGTGTTTTGGTTACTGCATATCATGAATCACATCCCAAATAATTTTTGACATTATCAATTTAGAAAACCTAACCCATTTCAATATCCCCATTTCTGTCATAAAGCATTGATCTACATTTGTAGAGTATTCTCATTTCCATACTTTTATGGGGGCTTTCCTACTGTATTCTCCCAGTCTCTTGATACTTTCTGCCACTGACGAGTAGAACACCACTCTGACACATGGAAGGGTTGATAAAGAATACTAAATGCACAGTGCTTAAAACTATCTTATCAGTATTCTGTTCTCCTTTTCAAAGGAGAAAGACCCTTATTTTATGTATAGTCTTTATAAGTGTGGATAAGGCATAAAAGAGTGGAACCTAAATATCTATGGTAATAACAACTCATGGTAATGCTATTACATTTAATTTGCAGATTCTCCAATACCTATTAAGCACTGGTTTAATATTCAGGACACAAATAGCAGTTTTCAGGACAGCAGGTTAATCTGTTGTATTCATATAGCTAATATATTACATATCTGGCAATGAAAAGCAATTATTTGTCATCAGAACAGACTAATGACATTAAGGTGCGTAAAAAAAGAAAAGAAAAGAAGAGAAAAAAAGCCCACATTTTTAGTTTGCCTGAAAGTTAGTGGGAGGGCGAATGTGGCTTTCATGGAGCACTGAGCTGCATTTTTATGTCCAGAACGCTCAGTCCTTGGGAATAATTATTCTATTCACTGCTCGATAGGTTTCCCACATGTGAAAGCTGCCAAGCTTCTCTGGCTTCTAATTTAGGAGCTAAAAAGATTTCCTTACCGGACTTAAAAGTGATCTTTAGGCAAATGTATGGCCTTCCCTCTTCACTCAAAACTGGCTACAGATAGGCACTGTATATACAAGCAGCCTTGCCAAGTATGGCGAGATAAATTATGTGACGAGCTGTTTTCCAAAACATGCCTTTTCACAATAAAATACCATATTTTTCTGGTTTACTCGAGTTATTAGTATGATCTCCATACTCAAATGAGCAAGCCAACTATGCCTAATAAGTGATGAGAGATGGTGTCATGTCTGCCACTGTATACTTTCAGTTTTATCCATTTGTATTTCATTTGATTTTGATGAAGTGTACGATTTTTTAATTTATCAAATGAAATAAATGGAGTGGTTTGCATATTATGCCATGGGAATTCTGAAGACTTGTATGTCTAGGATGAGTTTTTAGAGAGGTAGAGGTTTCAGTTTGTGGACGTGGAAAACTGTGGATGCCTGGTTCAATACATCCTTGAATTTTATATTTGATAGAAGGGTGTCATAGTGTTGGTAATCTTTTGGCGCTTAATTCTTCAGTCAGTATCACGTTGCCAAGGTCTATCTATATTTTTGCGTGCATCAATGGTGCACTCTTTTTGCAGGCAACGTACTATTCCATAGTGGGAATATACCTAAATTTATTTACATATTTTCTTGTATATAGACATGTGGGTTATTTCCAGCCTTTTGTTATTGTGAATGCTGTTGCCGTGGACATTCTTGTATGTGTTGTGTGTTTTACATGTGTAAGAGTTCCTCTGGTTTCTACTTTGGAGTAGAATTGATGGGTCATAGAGTGTCTGAATGTTCAGTTTTATAAGATAATGCAATCCTGTCTTCCAAAGCAGTTGTACCTAAGTTTACATTCCTACCAGAAACACTTTGGAAGTCTTGTCGTCCATATTCTCTTTAAACACTTGATGCTATCGGACTTCTGAATGTTGCTAATTATGTGGGTTTAGAAGGGTCTTCATTTGTATTTTGCTGATCACTAACGAGGTTAAATATTTATTCAATACTTATTGCCATATGTATTCCTTCTTTTAAAAAAGGTCTGTTCATGTTTTTGGCCTAGTTTTAAAAATCGCATTGATTCAGCTTTTCTTATTAGTATAGGAATTTTTTAAAAAATATATGTTCTTGATACTAATCCTCTGGAAACTTTATGGATAGGAGATATCCTCTCCTGGTTTGCAACTTCTTCCACTTTTTCTAGGGTGACTTTTAACGATTGGATGTCCTTGCTTTTTAACAGAGCCAATTCATGAATATTTTATAATGAACTCTTTTAAAGAAAACCTTCCCTGTCAAGATCAGAAGGAATTAGAAAATATACTCCTCACTAAAATTTTTATAGTTTTGCTTCCAGTATTTTAAGTTCTGATCCATCTGGAATTAGGTTTTGTATGATGTGAAATAAAGGTTCAGTTTTCATTTTTATCATATAATTCACCACCTCTGTCATGTATTAATGTCATATATGTGCTTGGGATTTTTTTCTGAGCTTTCTTCTGTTCCATGTGTCAGTATGTCTATCCCTGCCCTGAGTCATAGTCAGTCAGCTTTGTAAGTGGTTCTAATAACTGATAGTGCACAGCTCCCCTCCTGGCTCTTCTTTTTCAGGAAGACTTGCCTTTTCTTTGCTTCTCTGTGTGAACTTACAAATCAGCTTCTTAAGTTCCATAAACAATTCTCTTAGGATTTTGATTAGCATTGTATTGAATTTTTAGATGAATTTGGAAAGAATGTCATCTTTATGATATTAGGTGTTCCTTAGGAACCTGATATATCTCTCAATTTATTTAGGTATTCTTTAGTGTCTTTTAATAAAGTGTAAATATTCACATGTTTGAATCTTGCATATTTTTTTTTTTTAATGTTTATTCATTTTTGAGAGACAGAGAGACAGGGTCTGAGTGGGGAAGGGGCAGAGAGAGGGAGACTCAGAATCTGAAGCAGGCTTCCAGGCTCTGTGCTGTCAGCATACAGCCTGATGGGGGACTTGAACCCACGAACTGTGAGATCATGACCTGAGCCAAACTCAGATGCTTAACCGACTGAGCCACCCGGGTGCCCCGAATCTTCCATCTATTTAAAAAAATATTTATTCCTAGTTGCTTGATATTTTTAATGCGATTATATACATCATGTCTTGTAAATCATGTATTCTAGCTGCTTATTCCTGGTGTATAGAAATGTGATTGGTTTTTGTATATGGATCTTATATCCAGCTATCTTGCTAAACTCTCTTTTTAAAACATTTTTATTTTAAATGTTATTTTAAATTTTAAATTTAAAATTTATTTTAAATTTTAAATTTAAAATTTATTTAAAATTTATTTAAAATTTAAAATTTATTTAAAATTTAAAATTTATTTTAAATTTTATTTTAAAATGTTTATTTATTTTTGAGAGAGACAGAGTGTGAGCTGGGCAGGGGCAGAGGGAGAGGGAGACAGAATCCGAAGCAAGTTCCATGCTCTGAGCTGTCAGCACAGAGCCTGATGTGGGGCTCAAACTCACGGACCATGAGATCATGACCTGAGCCGAAGTCCGACGCTTAACCGACTGAGCTCCCAGGTGCCCCTCTTTTTAAAAAAATAATAACTTGTTTGTGGATTCTTTTGGGCTTTCTATGTGTATATTCATCATTGACGTTTTTATTTTCTTCTTTTCCATTATTTTTGCCTTTTTTTCCTGGTACTGTTAAGAACTTCATGACAATGTTGAATAGAACTGATGATAATGGGTGTTCTTTTCTTGTTCTTGTTCTTCTTCTTTTTTTTAAATGTTTGTTTATATCTGAGAGTGAGAGAGAGAGACAGAGCAGGAGTGGGGGAGGGGCAGAGAGAGAGATGGAGACAGAATCTGAAGCAGGCTCCAGGCTCTGAGCAGTCAGTGCAGAGCCAGACATGGGGCTCAAACTCATGAGCCATGAAATCATGACCTGAGCCAAAGGCGGATGCTTAACTGACTGAGCCACCCAGGTGTCCCCATTGTTTTCTTGTTCTTGATTCCAAAGGCCATACTTCTAATGTTTTCCAATTAAGTGTGATGTTTGTTATAGATTAAAAAAAAAATACACCAGGTTAAGGATAGTCCCTTCTCTATTCCTACTGTTTTTATCAAGAATTTGCATAAAATTTTATCAAATGCTTTTCGGAATCTACTGATATATCTTTTTCCCCCTCATTTAAACTTCTAATATGTTAAATTAAAAATACTAAAACTATAAAAATATTCTTTTCAGATATATATGCACAGGGTAAACTATGTATTAAAAAACAAATAGTCAGAGGTGTCTACGTGGCTCAGTTGGTTAAGCGTCCAACTCTTGGTTTTGGCTCAGGTCATGATCTCATGGTTTCATGAGATTGAGCCCTGCGTTGGGCTCTGCACTGACAGCCTGGAGCCTGCTTGGGGTTCTCTCTTTCCCCGCTCTCTCTGCCCCCCCCCAAATATGTAAATCTACTTAAAACAAAACAAAACAAGGGCGCCTGGGTGGCGCAGTCGGTTAAGCGTCCGACTTCAGCCAGGTCACGATTTCGCGGTCCGTGAGTTCGAGCCCCGCGTCGGGCTCTGGGCTGATGGCTCAGAGCCTGGAGCCTGTTTCCGATTCTGTGTCTCCCTCTCTCTCTGCCCCTCCCCCCTTCATGCTCTGTCTCTCTCTGTCCCAAAAATAAAATAAACGTTGAAAAAAAAAAAAAAAGCAGTCAATGGCAAGTACATGATTCAGGATAACAGTTAACACAGGTGGGTAGGGAGAAGCACTTGGGAGACATCAGTTGTCGCTAATGTTCCAGTTCCCATGTCAGGTGGTGAGTTTATGACCATACAGTATAGTATCTAAAGCATACAAATATATGCATAAAAACACACATGATTAAATACGAAAGCTGATCATGCATAGACCATTAAGGAAAGATAAACCTATGTGTTATGAACTAAGAATTATGATTAATCCATCACTTCTCGGCCTTTTGGCTAGGATCAAGTGAAGAATTATGATTAATCCAATTGTATGATTTAAAAAAAATAAATTCTTATTTGTCTATATCAGACTGTATTGCATTTATTCCTGGGTTGGTAAAAGTCTTCTTCAAGTGCTGCATTTTTCACTGCTATTGGTTAAGTTCCTCCCTTTAGATACCTTTTGGCTGTTTGTGGTTGTGAGATTTAATATCATGGCTCACATGTGCTTTAGGGTCTGCACATCCTAAGAGTGAAAAGTTCTGTGATTATCCTGTGCTCTCAATTGTTTAGTCCCCACATTGCAAGATGATTAAATGGCCCTTGTTCTAGGTTGACACTTTGTGTGGAATGCTCTGCAGTGTATAGAGAGCCTGACCCTTTCTTTTGGTTACTTAGACCACACACTTCTGTAATGAACATGCCATGAATTTCTATCCCACCCATCCTAACCATCTCATCCTATCATGTAGGGCTGGGGCATGAGGTTTGTAGCTTTTGGGGAGGACACTCGGAATGTATTTTAGTGGTTACGGACATTTGGAATGAAACAGACTTGGATTTGAATCTTGGCTCTTCTTTTTACCAGCTGTGTGGTCTTCAGAAATTTGAATAACCACTCTGAGCATCAGTAATCCAAAAAATTTGCCTGATATTTTTCTCCCAGGTTGTTGTGTTATAATGTTGTCGATTGTTATTACTATGATGATCATATCAGCATCGTGTACAATTAATTTTTGTATCTCCATGCAGCTGGATGAAGTTTCAAGCTACTGACCTGGATTTTCCCTTGAGTGTGCTTAGAGGCACCAGTCGTTTTATTTCCTAAGTTCTGAAAAGAGGCCTAGTGCCAAAATACCCTTACCTTCCTTTTCAACCAGTGCTTTTTCTCTTCTGTCGATTAATGGGGGGAGGGGAGAGACGGGCAGTCATGTCATTCACAACCAGGACCTTTCTAAGCAGATACAAGTGTTTGGACTGATCTCAGTGCTGAGAACAATATTAACAGCGATCACCCAATACCGAGCACCCCCACAGCAGCTACCGTACTGAATGCCGGACCCTCAGAATCTCCCTAGGTTCCAGTCCAATTTCCTAAAGCAGATTTTTAAAAATATTTATTTATTGAAGGAGAGAGCGCAAGTGGGGGAGGGGCAGAGAGAATGAGGGGCGGGGCAGAGGATCCCAAGCAGACTTCTAGCTGACAGCAGGGAGCCCCATATAAGATGCGAGGAGAGCCGGATGGGGGTTCAAACTAATGAGCTGTGAGATCATGACCTGAGCTGGACTTGGATGCTCAACCGACTGAGCCACCCAGGCAACCTTTCCAAAGCAGATCTTTGATCTTCATCTTCACACCAGGAAGTCGGGGGCTTAGAGAGATTCAATAACTAGCCCAGTGTCACACCATTAGTAACTGGCAAAACCAGGAGGCACCCCCTGGTCTCTGTGACCAAAACCTACATTCGCAGCCACTTCCTATGCGGACGCGATTGCCTGGACAGTGTTTACATGTCCCTAATTTTTTGGATTTCGGACTTGGAAGTATGTGGAGCCCAGAACTCAGTGGGACCTGGGTGGTTGAATCGTTGGATTCTCTGTGCCTTTTGGTGAAGCCAGCTCCCTGCCCATGCGAGAGATGCTCTGGAAACTTTGGATGCTCTTTAGCCATTTTGAGAGAGAAAGCGAGGGAGGGAGTGGGAGAGAGAGAGAGAGAGAGGATCCCAAGCAGCCTCAGTGCTGTCTGTGCAGAGTCCAACTTGTGGCTCCATCTGGCAAACCGTGAGATCATGACCTGAGGCGAAGTCAAGAGTTGGACAGTCAACCCACTGAGCCCCCCCAGGTGCCCCATTTTGGCCATTTTCTACTAAAAGTTGAATCTAAGATGATTCAGTGCTCCGATTGGTAGTTTCTAGAAATATTCGCATTATTCACTTGGGGTGTGGAGTATTCAGA
Organism: Lynx rufus; assembly: GCF_022079265.1. Lineage (NCBI taxonomy): Eukaryota > Metazoa > Chordata > Mammalia > Carnivora > Felidae > Lynx > Lynx rufus. The sequence continues at coordinate 34,799,392 of NW_025814827.1, forward strand.
TATGTGGCATTCATGACTGTATTTTGGATTTTTAAGTCAGAAAACTAGAGCATTTATAAAAGCCTTGGAAAATATCTGTAGTATGCTGAAATAAAGTGAGAACTTAGTAAAAATATGCATTAATGCAGGAATCCACTGCCCTCACACTAAGCACAAGAGATCTCTGTTGAACCTTGGGAAAAATAAACTTACTCCCTTGGCTTTTATGGGGGTGGCACTAAAATTTGGTAGCTGTGCCCAGGAGTGGGGTAGTGGCATAGAATGAAAACAGTCTGCAGGAGCCTTCAGGTTCTTTAAAACACAACCAACTTAAACATTAACATAGTCTTTAGAGAATGAATCCCGGATTCCCTAATCCCACACAGACAGTTGAGTTTTTGAAAAAGAGGTTCAACTTAAAAAGTTAGTTTACTCTCCTACTTACCAAGTATTTAATTAAACACAATTAACCAAAGGGTGAGAGAATAAAATTTTCTGTTTAAAATTCTTTCCTTCTTCAGCACACCCCCCAAATGACACAAGTTTGAGGAAGAATTGTTAAATTTTAGTTTTTGCCCTTGTGCTAGTTCCCTATTTTGATCCAGTTAATATTAAAATGCTCACAAAGCAATTATCATTCATCTTTCAACTTGATGAACAGATTTTCATTGCAGATGAAGTCTGCCCTGTAAATGATTAAACATTAATGAAAACAAGAATCAACCTGATTTGTTTCAACACCTCCATTTCTCTGCGGGAGGTGACATTTTTCTGCCAGTTTGTCCAAGTGCTGCTTTTGCAGCCTCCCTCTTGCTCAAGTAGCGGGTATTTGGCTTTGTTTTGAATTCAGTCGAGAGTATGCCTGAGCTTGAAAATGAAAAACAGTATCCTACTTCTCAGATTCTGTTTGTAAGGATGTGGCAGAGTGCTTACAATACATTTGGAAGCTTGTGACTCCCGAGAATTTCTCTGGCATTGCTCAGCATTCAGTATTTGCAGTGTATTTAATTTATTGGTAGCATTGAATAACATGCAGGGTAAAATGGCAGCCCTGTTAGGCTTTCCATTTGAACAGCCTTACTAGGATAGCAGCTGACCAAACGCTGACAGCTCTTTCTGCCCATAAAAGAAGTTGGGTTCAGCATTCCAGCTGAACCAATTGACCAATTGACCTTTCTTCAGTCTTCTTTTGTACACCCTTAGGAGAGGAACCATCACCACTCTTTAGTTTATATCTGCTATATGGTTCCTTAATTTATTCCTCATATATGGGAGTACATTTCTTTCCGTGTCCATGTGTGGGGCTTTTGGGCCAAATTTGTTTCCTGCGTTTTTGTTTCTGTTTGCCAAACAAAGTAGTCACTACTGGAACAGATTTACTCACTCAAACATTGACTGGCACATAAGTGCTCAGTAAACAGTGTTTGAATGAAGAAATGCCGGGCAGTGAATATGGGGACTTTTGGCCTCTCTGCATATCTGATTAAGTGGTCATATATTTAGAGATTTGATTTCCTTTCATATCACTGCTATCTATGTAATGTTTTAAGAATTTCCTTTACCTGGATAGTTTAAAATTCCAGCATTTAAACATTACCTCCAGATTTAGATAAAGGTAAAATTGTAGCATTGGCTATAAGCAAGCAGGGAAGTATATTAATTTCCAGTTTCCAGGAAGGTTGGAGGAAAAGACTTTCTTAGAATGAGCATGACTGTACTCTGACAGGAGCACTGAAATTAAATGGCTCTAACTACATAACACCTTGGCAGTCACGCATAAGTGCATCTTCTTTTTCTTATCGATTTTATGTATTGTGCTTTGCTGGCAAAAATGCTGATTGTTTATTCACTGATGTCAAACAGCTATAGAACCAGCTTTGTGTCGTGCATTGAAAACCAGACTGAAGAATATCACATTTCCTGGTTATTGTATTTGTTTTTGTATTCTTTTAATTGCATGTGCACATATAACAGTAACCCTATTGATGGTATGAATTCCCGTTTTCTATTTTGGAATTGATTTCGCAAGAGACAGTTGAAAGTTTGTACTCTGTAAGTAGAGAACGATAAGTCCTTTGAATAACAACCTGAAATAATCTATTATCATGAGAATATGTGCTTTATTGCTTTTTTTTTGATGTATACGTTTTTGATTTGATATGATATGTGATATGAAGGGAAATGTTCCCTGTAAACTCCTAAGTATAAGAGTTGGGTTTGCAGAGAGGCCGTAAGTTCCCTTCTGTTTTGGTTACAGCAGGAATATCATCTATTTTTAACACAGTCGCTCTCTGCCATACAGTGTGGTGACACGGCAGTGCCATCGCACGACACTGTCATTTTACTAGAAATGCCGCTTTAATTTTATCCTTTTATTTTTAGCTTCATAACTTCCTCACAAAGCTATCTGGAATAAAGAGTCAAATGTTCAAGCATGACATTTACGTTCACTTGAGATTTTTCAAAAGCATCCGCCAGGACTTGATTTGCTTAAAACGTGAAATAAAAATATACCTCTGTTAATTAAGAGAACAACTTCAAATCCAGTTACTCCACAGTAACCTGAGTTCTTGGCATTTCAAATATGCAGTTAAGTTTTATGTTGACCCAGTTAATGTTCCCAAAGTCAATGGAGTGAGGCAACTTGGATTCTCTAGAATCGGGTGTGGAGATGGAATTTGGGGTGCAAGATGGTTACTAGGAATTGCCACCTATAAAAGGGAAGGGGGGGCAGGGAAGGTTTAGGTAGAGGGAGGCTGATGTCGGCTGATGTTGGCTCAGGTGACTGGCCTTGCCCGGTCACCAAAGGCAGGCCAACCTGGAGAACCTGTGATCTCCAGCAAGAGGCTCTCGGCTGCTGAGGCCCATGGAAGAGCCGCCTGCTGGAGACTGTCTGCCGACCACACTCACCACAGCTGGGCAGAAAGTCTTTCTTGACGTGAGGGACTGAGCTCCACCATATGGGACTCTTATAACTATTATTAACAACAGTACATAGATTTTATATAGTCATAATGTTGTCTTCATCTGATCAGTGAAAAATGGAGGCCAAACAATTTGCTTAAGATCTTGTGGTTAATTCAGAGCAGAGCTAGGAAGACTAACTTATATGTCCTATTCTCTTAGCCTTTGGTAAACTGACATCATGCTGTGATGGCTGTATTATTCTTTCATAAATAATTTTTTTAAATGTTTATTTAGTTTTGAGACAGAGACAGAGCGTGAACAGGGGAGGGTCAGAGAGAGAGGGAGACACAGAATCTGAAGCAGGCTCCAGGCTCTGAGCTGACAGCACAGAGCCCAACACGGGGCTTGAACCCACGAACCATGAGATCATGACCTGAGCCGAAGTCGGATGCCCAACCGACTGAGCCACCCAGGCGCCCCATGGCTGTATTATTCTTAAATGGGTGTCAGTGTATGTGAAGAAAAAGTGAGCTGCAGGTATGGTAGGACTCAAGAACTGGTATGGCCAACAAGAAGGGGCACAGGTTTTAGATTCCAGCTGGCTTGGCCTTCCGGTCTGTGTTCTGCCTGGCTCTGTGACAGGCAAGTCTCTCATTCATTCTGACCTTCAGTGTTCTGGTCAGTCAGTCAATAAAAGGAATGAAGTTGATTTGTTGACAGAACAGGGTAGATGAAAGCACATAATACTCTGGTGTTCATAGCAGGAAACACCGTACTTGCTAATTTTCTTAAATGTCAAAACCAAGGCAACCTGTAAAATGTCAGTAGAGAAATGAAGATTCGAACTTGAAGACAGGGAGAACTTTTCTCCCTCATATTTTTCTTTCATATTTCCCCCATACCTGTAGTGTTAATATATTAGGAAATGAATTGACAGACTTTTCAGAAGAACTTGCTTCTGTGGTGTGAGGCCATTCCAGACAGACTTGGGAAGGGCTATTATTAAAAAAAAGGAGAGGAAGGGGGCACCTGGGTGGCTCAGTCAGTTGAGCATCTGGCTTCGGCTCAGCTCATGACCTCACTGTTTGTGGGTTCGAGCCCCATGTCGGGCTCTGTGCTGACAGCTTGGAGCCTGGAACCTGCTCCGGATTCTGGTCTCCCTCTCTCTTGCCCCTCCCCTGCTCATGCTCTGTCTCTCTCTTTCTCTCTCTCAAAAATAAACATTAAAAAATTTGAAAAAAAAAAAAAAAGAGAGGAAGAAGCACGGAGTGAAAAAGACAGATTAAATCAACAAATATTCATGGAATGCTTATTATGCAGAGCTTTTTTTGAATTTTAATGGTACAGCTCAATATAGAAGGTGAATGGAAGTACCAGATCTGAGCTCATTAAAAACTGCCGCTTCTCCCTTTTCCACTTCTACTAGCCTTTGGGTTTAGTCTCGGTTATTTTTCTAGGTTTACTGCCGTCGGCTGGTAACTATTTCCCACCTGTCTATGTTATATGTTAGGCCAAGCTTCAGCCCATTCTTTATGGAAGTTCAAGCCTATTATTTCCTACTTCCAATTACTTTCATAAAGGTCAAAATACTTGACACTGATGGTTGCCGGGAGCCCGCCAACCTCATCTCTCACCATTTACATTTCCAAACCCAAATCTTCCCCCTCTTTCTGCCTCACTAGGTCTCCCAATAGGCTTTGGCCCTTTTGCTTTGGGCCTTTGCCCATACTGATTCCTAATCTGGTAGTGCTCTTTCTCTTTTCTTCTGGTTAACTGCCACTTGGTGTATATTTTTCTTCCTTCGGGAAGGCTTTTGCTAATCCCTGGACTAGACTGGGTCACCCTCTTACTTTCCTCTAATACTCCCTCTTAGGATTGATCACAGGAGGTAATTACTTGCTGTGTGCGTGTGACAGTCTTCTCTCCTATCAGATTTAGCTCCACATGGGCTCCGTACTAGTTCTGTTTTGGCTCCGCCAAGCTCAGTCCTGGCAGGGAGGGAGTCATTGAACCTTTTTGAGTGAAGGATTTAGAAGGCTCACATAAGTCTCTCTTGTTCAGCCTGTGCTTCCTACCTCACTGTTTGGGCTCTCTAAGTTTAGACGTAGGTCAGTGTAAATCCCCCTACATTAAGCTCCACATTTGCTACCGAAAAGACTAAGAATGAAGCCTTTGCTCTGATGTCTCCAATTAAAAAAAAAAAAAAATCCTTACTGTTTCTTAAACCTAGTATGTTTTGTTTCATTTTATTATTTTTATGTATATTTTAGTGCATGTCACTGTGTCAGGTTAAAAAATCATGGTACTTTGATTTATTTAAAAAATTATTTTCCTTACTCGAGCCATTGAATGATGAGAAATGAGATCTTCAAATATTATTCTTCAAAAAAAAATGTTTAAGGACTTGATTTGTGAGAGAGGGAGAATCAAGCCCTTCATCCACATCCTACAAGCTTTGCTAATCTAATGTTTTTCCTCGGACCAAAAGCTCTTTTTACAGTGCCCGGTGTTTTATAAGTAAGAGCTCGAGGGGAGAGTGGAAATAGGTGGTTTGCTTACAACAAACAGCACATGTAAACGTTCTCGTAATAAGTGCATTTCTTGGCCATTTTATGCTGGTATGAGTTCAGGCTGGGCTACTTTAAAATGGACATCTTCTATTTTTATAGCAAACACATGGAATGTCTGGAATTCTTCTTAGAAAAAGGAATCCGTGCATCCTGCTGCGAAGCAGCCAAGTACTTGCTTTTTGTTAGTTGTGGTCTTAGACTTCAATTCTAAAGGCATCCTGAAAATCAGACATGATTGACTGAAGTTCAGTATTGCTTCTTCAACTGAAAATGAGAAGGACTATACATTTGATTTGAAAAATTTGAAAATTTGTGTTTCGTTCACTTTGGTAGGTAGTCTGTTCAACTGGCCATTTTGTCTTTGCGTTTTATTTTGAAACCATTTGCTTTACAAAGCTTCCCAGGTGGATATTTATTTTCACTTTGAATAAATTAACACAATGGGTAATTTAACTTAAGTGTTGTGTCTTTGACATTTCAGTGGTTCCTGTATATGAATGGCAGGACTCCTGAACTGAAAAATAGTTGTGATTCTTCATGCAAATAACAATATTGAAATCATAATAAGAGTAACTTTATTTGGAAGCTTTCATATCTTTTTTTATCAATATTAAAACTACTTCTTGCAAATTGCAGGCTTACCGGTTTGCAGATAATGTTAGTCTGAGTCTTGGCCATGTTATTCTGTCATATATGTCAATAGTACCAGAAACGAGACTGGCTGAGTTTTTAGTCACACAGACATTGCTTTATTTTATTTTATTTTATTTTATTTTATTTTATTTTATTTTATTTTATTTTATTTTCAGTACAGCCTATGATAGATCGATAGAGTTGATTATCAAAGTTGATTAAGGTAGAGTTTCTTCCTTCACTGTTTATTCTTTTCATGATTAACCAGAAGCTCCAAATTGCTGATACTTGCTTTAATTTTTAAATCTACTGGTTAATAAATATGTGAGATTCATCTAAGAGCATCCGTTTTCACATTTCACATTTCACAGAGTGGAACCTGTCTTGGGAAACACAAGAATTTAAGAAAAAAAGGGAATTCAGTGTTTTTCTTGCATAATCATGATCTTGTAGGAATCCACATGGAAAAGTAGCTATTGTATTGTGAGGGTTTTTTTTTTTTTTTTTTTTTTTTTTTTTTTTTTTTAGGAGTGGCTTTTGTTTAGCCCTATGTGGTATGACCCAGGGGGGGGAAAATCTTGTTTGTTCTTATTAATCGCTCCCCCCTTACATTTTTAGTATAATTAATTAGTTAAAACTTTATTCTGCTTTTGTTAACAGACTAAAGTTATCATCCACCTTCACAATAGCAAAAAACTTGAAATCTAAGGGTGTGGATTGGTGGACAATGAAAGGTCTTCTAGGTCTTGGTGAGATAAAGACTAGTTAATTGACTTCACCATGGTCTTAGTCTATGGCATTGGGGGAAAAACATTTTCAGTTTTCAGTGTTTTCATTACAGACTCAGATGATCTTCCCGGTAAATTAAGTGGTCCTTTACTTGTCAACTTTATGTCTGAATGACTTTTGTTGCAAATAAAGAAGAGTCTTTTTTTGTTGTTATTCATTAAACAGATATTTTAGTGTACACATTTCTTGTGAAAAAACAGGAGATGAGTTGGAACTTAACTCATAAAGGAGTTTTGGACTTTACCCCCAATATAGTTAAAGAAACTTATGAACTCATTCAGGCATGGATTTGGAATTCAACAAGTGGTAAATAATAAGGCACAATCTCTCCTCTTAATATCTTGTTTTGTAGTTTTGGAATGACAGTCAAAATAAGGGAGAGTATATATTTTTAAAGTTCCTCCTGTGTTGTGGGAGGGATACAAATGTTATACAGTGATTAATTTTCCCTGGATGTAGTGGGGATCATGCTACTTGGCTAGTGCTAGCGATAGGAGTGGCAGGAGAAGAGGATGTAATTTTCAACAAATATTCAAGGAATTTTTATGGCACACTTACTGCATGACAGCACTCTGTGTGTTGGAGAGCCAGTGTGAACAAGGCAATATCTCTGCTCTCATGGAACTTATATTTTAGGGAAAGGAAATAGTAGTATTTTTTAAGGTAGAGTGGAGGGAAGTTATTTCTGGATGTCTCTGTGCTTTCTCCCCTTGGACAAGTCAGTGATGCCTTCTGGAGGGTCAAGAGTACATGCAGAGGTGAGGGGCTTAGCTTTGATTGGAGGAGGAACACCTCTCCCTGGCAATAGCAGAGAGAAAGGGAAAATGGGAATTGATGGAAGGGTTAGTAATCTGATGGTGGGACGTTCTTTTTTTTTTTTAATTTTAATTTTAATTTCTAAAATTTAAATTCAAGTTAGTTAAACATACAGCGTAGTCTTGGTTTCAGGAGTAGGACCCACTGATTCATCTCTTACATATGACACCCAGTGCTCATCCCAAAAAGTGCCCTCCTTAATGCCCATCACCCATTTAACCCATCCCTCCACCCACCTCCCCTCCAGCAACCCTCAGTTTGTTCTTTGTATTTAAGAGTCTCTTATGGTTTGTGAGAGTGGGACTTTCCAAAGCTCTTCTCTGGAATCTAAAAAAACAAGAACACAAGACACCAAATGAATACACAAACAAAAAGCAGAATCAGGTCTGTAGATACAGAAAACAAACTGATGGTTGCCAGAGGGGCGGGAGGGGAGGACGGGCACAATGGGTGAAGGGGAGTGGGAGATACAGGCTTCCAGTTTTAGAACGAATAAGTCTTGAGAGTCAAAGGCACAGCATAGGCAACATAGTCAATGGTACTCTAAAATAGCAGAGCATGGTGATAGACGGTAGCCATGCTTGTGGTGAGCAGAGCATAACGAACAAACCTGTGGAATCACTGTGTTGCACACCCCAGACTAAGGTAACACATGTGCCAACTGTACTCAAATAAAAAAAAAAGAAAAAAGAAAAAAGAGCTCTTACCTAAACGCTTTTGTTTGCCCAGCAAAATCGAGTGAGGTCATCAGCCAAGGTGAGGTTCACGTGTGTGTTGGAGTGGTGGAAGGAGAGAAGAGCAGGTGTGAAGGAGTTGGTTGAGACAGAGCCAGATTTCTGGGCCGTGTTGGGGTGAACGATCACGAATCTAAAATAAAGTAATTCTGCTTACTTTGATTTTTCTGTATGAATAGGCTACTACTATTTGGCGCCTTGGCTGTAGGTTGATGTTTGGGTTCATTCAGGACTGAAGTTTTGATGGACTACGAGTCAATTTGATGAATGAATGGATTATTGACCCATTTTATGTAGGTCTTATGAATACCAAATATTTAAAAAAATCCTTTAAGATGTGCCCATTTAGCCAAAATTATAACAGATTTCTTAATTCTAATTCTTTTTAAGCATCAAGACTTTTGCAAGTTGACATCAAAAGAATACCTCACCCTTTTCCAATGACATGTCAATTCATTAGCCTGCTTTTAAATGAAATAAATTACATCAGGTAAGACCATTACTGCTGAATGATTTTTAGATTTTGAAGAATAATACAATTTTAGTAATACAAAAAATCTGCTTAATGCCAGGGCTGTCTCAATGTGAAGACCCTCTCCCCCAACTCTTGCGTGTTATTTCATGGTTGCACTCCTCTGCATTTGTTTCTTTTAATAGTCCTTTAACATTTTCAATTCCCAAAGCTTTTAGTTACCCTTAGGAATGGATCCAAAATCAGCGACAGAAATTAATAGACGTTACCTTTGAACAATACTTTGTTACATTCCATTGCACAATATCTATCTCCATAAAATTCTTTTCTTGCCAGTGAAGTACAGTTTAAATAGCACATAGGATCACCGGATAATGCCTGAAGAAACATTCTTAAAGCCTAGTTATCCCGTTAAGACTTTTGCCTATTTCCTTTTTATCTCCCCTTGGACAATGTCTTATCCTGGAAATTAATTCTGCAACCCCTTTTGTTTCATACCTTATTTTTCCAATACGTTGCACATTGTTACTTCTGCTCAAGTTACCTTCAATGAAAATGGTTTAGTCCATTTTCATTCCTAACCTGATATTATAAGGATGTATTATGAGTGTGCCAAGTCCAGTTCCTATTGTTTTGATTTGAATATAACTGCTGCTACCATAGAGACCTAAGTGTGAATTTTCATTACCTTCCCTTTCCTCTATATCAGAACTTAATTTGCACTGAGTATTGAATGGGATATATTTGTCCTAGGTAGGAACACAAATAGACAAACTGACAGATATAGAGATTGTTTGTAGCTATTACCAATTAAATTTATATATTATATTCTATTCTCTGGGGAATCAGTTTCTTCTGTTGCGATATCAATTGTTTGTAGTGTACTTAGAAATTCAACGTGTTAGTGGACCTTTGGGTTTTGTTGAAGAAATATGTACAAGTGTTAGTGGGTGTTGTGCTGTGATCTACTTATTTTCAAGTGGGAAAGGCTTGGATTCAGTTTAGTCACTATTACATGGTGTTTAGGGGATTTGAAAACCACAGAGTAGGCCTATAAGGAATCTTTATTTTACACATCATGAATCTTTCAAGTCTGGGGCAGAATTAATTTTATCAAAACATATTTTTAACACGAGAGCTTGCTTGAGTTCAGCAAGGATGTTTTCTAAGGTTATATTTTAAATATGTCATTTGTTTTTTTTTGCTGGACAAGTTTTTTTTTGTCAGTGAGAAAATGGACAGGGTACGTGAGACAGTAATCTTTTGGCCGTATTTTGAGTCATAGTATCTTATTCTGTGCCATTAAGCAGATTTGTTTACATTTGCGACTAGCAAGGAATTGTTTTGCTTTTCTAAGTGCTGTTTAATAGTACTTGCATTTTATTGTCAGTTAATGGACCTTTTTAAGAAAGTCAATTAATACAAAGCATTAATTGTACTATATTTTTCCTACCACTTAATGGATTTTTCTTAACCTTATATAGCCTATGCTGGATGTTAAGCTAATCATCCCCGTCTCGCTGGGGAGATTGGTTTAATTTTCCAGTACTGGTCAGTGTAGAAAGCTGGAGAACACCTCACTGCTTCCAACTCATTATTCAGCTGTGAGTAGTATTGTGCAAATTAATTGGGAAGAGAGTTGTAGGACACGTGACCACATATCCTTAATTTCTGAAACATCTGTTATTGCAGAATATCTTACCTGCTAAGATATCCTCCTTTTCGGGTAGATACTCATGACAATCCATCTCCTAAAGAACCTTTTAGATCCTGGGTTTTCAACTTTTCTAAATTTTGTATTTATAGCTCGTATTTTTTGGGCTTGATTTGCTTTATTCTAGGCATTTGACACATCTGAACTCCTGCTAACCCGTATAACTTTATTAAAATTTAAAACCTATACAACTTGCCTACATTTTTTGCTTGAGTACATTTGAATGATGATCTTCACTCCCTCCTCACACCCTTTCTTCCATCCCCTCTCCAGCCAGAAAGAGAGGTAAGCAGTTGAACATTAAAGAAACAGTCTTTTAGTGTTGTAGTTAACCTTATTTCTGAAGATGGGATACTAATTTTCTCCCAGGTAGCCCTATGACTCATTCATTTGGGTTGCAGTAGCTTTAAGGGGGTGATCTAATAATTTCCAAGACATCCTGGCCTGTCCAAGAGCATAATCTTTACAATGCTTATGCTGTATTAGAAGCTGTTAATGGAATGTGGGAGAGCAGGCTCCTGAATGGCTGATTAAATAATATTTTTATATCCTGAAGTACTGTTAAAAGCAGGCATCTCACTGGAAAAAATGATTGATTTCCAGCTGGCAGAACTCTATTAGATACGACCTAAAAATTAATGTTGGTGGTTAGGAAGCTGTATCTCTTACAGAGTCAAATTTTCTCTGGCATGTGACTTGAGGGAAAGACCAAGGTAGTAAGTTAATTAGTTCTGGCATCTGTAACCAAACCTGTAGTGCTTTGAGTCTACCTTGTCTCATTTTAGCAGTTTGGGAAAAATGAATTTTGCCAATATTGCCTCCCCGCCCCCCCCCCCCCAAAAAAAAGTCTGCTTCGAAGCTTAAGGTGCATGAACACAGTGCTTGTGGAGTTAGAGTCTGATCTTCGTATCATTCAAATTTTTCTCAGAGTAATCATGTAATGAGATCCTAGTGTGAAAGATATCCAAGTAATAAGATTGTGTAAAAGAATATGTGATTGATTTAAGTGGGAAATTTTTTACATTAACTAAAGTCACCTCAGAAGAATCAAAATTTGTAGCAGAGTCTTAAGTTCCCAGTCACTTATTGTCTAAAAAAGGCCATCTCATCACTTGGATATAGCATCACTAGGGCTTTACCCCTGTACTATATATTGAAAGAGAGTTTGTAAAGAAAACTGGGAGGAAAAAAATCCCAAGGGGAATGTTTAGCTCCTTAGTGTTTTGAAAGTCCCTAACCTACATACCAACAATCTAGTATGGTTTTCACTAGAGAGGCCAATAGGTCTCCAGATGCTTCATTTAAAAAAAAAATTTTTTTTAATGTTTATTTATTATTGAGGCAGAGAGACAGAGCAGAGCGGGGGAGGAGCACAGAGAGAGGGAGACACAGAATCTGAAGCAGGCTCCAGGCTCTGAGCTGTCAGCACAGAGCCTGGAGAGGGGTTTGAACTCACAGACTGCGAGGTCATGCCCTGCGCTGAAGTCGGATGCTTGACAGACTGAGCCACCCAGACACCCCAGATGCTTCATTTTCTTAATTATTGCTTTTGGATTAAAGTATCCACTTCTCACAGGAGAACTCACTGAGACTTAGGATGCAGCTGTTAAAAATTTATAGAAGACTTTTCTTAGGTCAAATAAATCAAATTTTATTCTAAGTTAAATACTCTTTTGTTTTAAGCCAGTTGGTTGTCACTGATGTAGTGTATCTTTTAAAGACTTTTATCAGCCATCTTTCATTTAGACGAGATCGTGTATTACTTTTACTAAAATATCCCAAAAGTTACTGTTTGCTAGAAGAAATCTGATTACAAGACTTACAATCAAGGAATCGGCTTAGAGTCAATCAAAACTATTATAACATCATAAATTACCCAATGGTTCCTTTCCTCTCGCTCTCGCTCTCCCCCACTTCTTTTTTCTTTTTTTTTTTTTTGAGTTTAATTTTTTTCAATGAGTTCAACTAATTTCTTAGGAGTCATTAAAAGGGTCACAGTGAACTCTATTTGCACGATGGATGGGGCGAAGAAAATCGAAAAATTTCTGCTATTTACTGCATGCTTTCTTGGGTCGGGGAGCAGATGTTCTTTATCTCTCCCGAGCTCGGCAAAACTTAAGGACGTTTTGCCTGGCTCCTCAGTCTCTCTCCAGTTTTCCCTGAGGAGGCTGGGGCTGCAGTCAGACTGGCCAAAGCTGAGGACAACAGTGTGCTGGTTTTTACTTGGTGCTGGGCTGTCAAGGCAGAAATGTAGGCCCCTCCTTCTCTCTTTCCTCTCTTGATCCTGGGGCTGCCTGGTCAGTCTTGCCCTCGAGGTCGGTTGGGGGTTGGTGAATTTTCCCTTTCCCATAGATGGGTAGAGGTTCTATGGGGGTGGTGACGGGAGATGGGGTCAGGGGGTCCTACATTAACCTGTGTGTATCTCATGTTTTGAAATAATCTTTGTTCTTAGAGATACTGCGTATTCAGAACACAGTTCAGAATTACGATTACATTTTTGCTATTGTAAGAGGACCCGGGGACACTGAATTTTCTGCCTTATGGGATTCCAATTTTGGAAGTAATTGTGCAGTAAAAACTTCAGAATCAGAAAGTTACAATGGTACATATACTGACAAAGCATTCACATTTATTCACGTAATGATTTTTGTTCATTACATACGAGGAAATAAACTGGCTATTCTGAGTAATGCTGAGTAAGGCTATTTCTGAGTAATGAACATCAGTATTCAAGTGTTTGTTTGGACTTACCAGTTCTTTTTTTTTTTTAATTTTTTTTTAATGTTTATTTATTTTTGAGACAGAGACAGAGCATGAATGGGGGAGGGTCAGAGAGAGAGGGAGACACAGAATCCGAAACAGGCTCCAGGCTCTGAGCTGTCAGCACAGAGCCCAACGCGGGGCTCGAACTCACAGACAGTGAGATCATGACCAGAGCCGAAGTCAGACGCTCAACCGACTGAGCCACCCAGGCGCCCCTGGACTTACCAGTTCTTTTGGGTATATACACAGAGAGTAATTTCTGGGGTCGTATGACAACTCTACGTTTAGCTTTTTGAGGAATCCATTGACTTTTAATATAACTTTTGAATAAGAAGTGGTTGAATATAAACAAGATTTTGGAATTAGATTATTTGGGGTGAGCTAGGTATTGCTATATCTAACTTAAAAGCTGATTATTTAAAAAAATGTTTTGAATGTTTGTTTATTTTTTAAGAAAGCCATGTTTGTTTTTTTAATGTTTATTCATTTTTTAAGAGAGAGAGAATGCGTGCGCAAGTCGGGGAGGGGCAGAGGGAGAGGGAGACCCAGAATCTGAAGCAGGCTCCGGGCTGTGTGCTGACAGCTCACTGGAACAGCTGACGCAGGGCTGGAACTCATAGACTGCGAGATCATGACCTGAGCTGACCTGAGCTGAAGTCAGATGCTTAACTGGCTGAGCCACCCAGGTGCTCCAATGTTTATTTATTTTTGAGAGAGAGACAGAGCCGGAGCATGAATGGGGGGGGGGGGGCAGAGAAAGAGGGAAACACAGAACCTGGAGTAGGCTCCAAGCTCTGAGCTGTCAGCACAGAGACTAACATGGGGCTCGAACTCATAGACTGCGAGATCATAACCTCAGCCAAAGGTGGATGCTTAACTGATTGAGCCACTGAGGTGCCCCTAAAAGCTTATTTTAATGCAATATACCTATTTTGCAATTACAGATAATTTGGGGAGATTTGTTTGTTTGTATAAATTATATTGATTAAAGGAATAGATGCCATGTCTGCTGAGGCTGAAAGAAGAATCAAATTTCCTAGTAGAGTATTGGTTAATTTACATTGATCCTTAATATTTCATTACCTAAAATGGTATTCTGATAACCAATGTTAGTAGATGCCTCATTGTTTTGAAGAATGGAAGTAAAAGAACACAGCCTAAATGATTAAAGAGTAGAAATGCATCCACATATTTTATTTTATTTAATTGCAAAATACATAGTCCATACTCTTTGGCTAAATATCAAACTAAGTTAACCTATGTCCCAGCGTGTTTGTGCTCTCACTGGTTCTACTAAATAGATACACTATTCTTGGATGAGTGGCCAAAACCCTGATAGGGTTTTCAGAATTTTTTTGTTGGTAAAGTCTTTCTTATGAATTTGTGTAGTCATGTATTTCTGTGATAACTTTTTTTTTTTTACCCATAATTCTTTATTTTTGGCACTTTCTTGTGCTGTCACATGAAAGCACTTCAGCCAGTATCTGCTGGCTGTGATTTTGTATTAATATTAATTTTCTGATCAGAGGGCACAGACTTTGGTTGTCTTCACTTCTATGTCCCCTAGGATTAACATAGGACTGACAAGCTGTGGGTGCTCCCAGTGTTTGTTTTATGTGTAAAGGAAAGAATTGATAGAATTTGGTACTGTATCATTTTAGCTTTAAGAGGGAGGAATGGTGGAGTAAAAATTTTAATGTTTATTTTATTTTTGAGAGAGAGAGACAGAGCACCAGCAGGGGAGGGGCAGAGTGAGAGGGAGACACAGAATCCGAAGCAGGGTCCAGGCTCCAAACTGTCAGCACAGAGCCCGATGCAGGGCTCGAACTCACGAACTGTGAGATCACGACCGGAGCCTAAGTTGGACGCTTATCCAACTGAGCCACCCAGACACCCCTGTTTGCTATTTTTATAAACATTATTTAAGCCTCCCCAAACACAGGAAGTTTACTACTGAATTAAAGGTGTGCAAGGTTTTCTTCCAGAACAGAAAGGAGTAAGATTCTTTTTTTTTTTTTTTTTTTTTGCTTAAGGTTAATAAAAATGAGTTATTTTTGTTTGTTAATACTCTTTTGTCTTATCAACTTAACATGATGACGATGTGGATTAACTGTGGTGTGTGTAAAACCACTTTTGTAAATTGTGCAACCTCTATCTGCTTTTTCATTTGAACTCTTCTCTGAGTTGAAGTCGTGAGACCCTTCGTATAAAACTGACCTACATGGAAGACTTCTTTATTTAAAAAAATTTTTTTTGATGTTTACTTTTTGAGAGAGAGAGAGAGAGCAGGGGAAGGGCAGAGAGAGAGAGGGAGACACAGAATCTGAAGCAGGCTCCAGGCTCAGAGCTCTCAGCACAGAGCCCAATTTGGGGCTTGAACCCATGAACCTAGAGATCTTGACCTGACCTCAGTCGCTTAACCGACTGAGCCACCCAGGTGCCCCTACAAAGAAGACTTCTTGGTTGATCATCTTTGTTGATCCTGATTCAGGTTACTACTGCTCCCTGTTTCTTCACTTAGATGAGATTTCTCACGTGGTAAACATTTTGTGAACTTTCAGACTTACTCTGGGTTTGAAAACCCAAATTTTTTACTTCTTGATGATTTTATTACTCAAACTCTCTTTTATTACTTTTCATCATAGGAGAAGCTATGATTATAGTTTTGTTTTTGCACTTAGGTCTTTTTTCCTTGTGGCTGAGACACTCAAGAAATGTATTTTGGGGGTGCCTGGGTGGCTCAGTTGGTTGAGTGTCTGACTTCGGCTCAGGTCATCATCTCATAGTTCGTGAGTTTGAGCCCGGCATTGGGCTCTGCTGTCTGTCAGTGCACAGCCGGCTTCGATCCTCTCTCTCCCTCTCTCTCTGCTCCACCCCCCACTTGTTCTCTCTCTCTTAAATATAAATAAGCATTAAAAAAAAAGAAATGCATTTTGTGTTAGGCTCCTCCAATTTCCTGCTGATTTCGTCTCAGTGGTCACGGCAACTGCTTCTCCGTCTTTCCCTTAGTGGATGCCCTGGGCTCTTCACTGGACTAGATTGCGGAGAACCCATTCTTAGATTTAGCACCCGTGCCAATTATTGCCACGTCTCCCCCTGCTCTAGAGTCTGTTACGTGATCCTCCACTGAGAAGAGCTGATAGCTAAGGAATCACTGTCACAGCCACAGTGCTTGAAGAAGAAGCGTGGAGTCAGTGGTGGACAGGGAGCGGGTGACTGACTCATTGTTACTATGTTAACAGTCGGCCATCCCCGCGGGAAGTACCGAGATCCAGATGTGAGCACTGCCGTGTGTTTTCAGGCACTCCTAGTGCACGGCCCCTATTCTGAGTACCTGTGCCAGGGGCTTTTCACAGAGATTGCCAGGTCCACTTGGTCCTGCATCTGGGTGAGGTCTGTGGCAGGGGCCAGCCAAGCGCAAAGCCCAAACCTTAGGCCGCTGATTCTGTGCCGGGGACTCCTCTTAGAGATGGCTGCATGAAGTAAATAAATAGATAAAAATTAAAAAGCAGCATTTTTATTTAAACTTTTTTCACAGTCTTTCAAAGTTGGCTTTTAGGTACAAAACTTACAAAAAATAATATATGTGTGTGTGTGTGTGTGTGTGTGTGTGTGTGTGTGCCTATGTGTGTGTGTACACAATCTAATAGTTCATAGGATTTTTTTTAAATTTTTTTAATGTTTATTTATTTTTGAGACAGAGAGAGACAGAGCATGAATGGGGGAGGGGCAGAGAGAGAGGGAGACACAGAATCGGAAGCAGGCTCCAGGCTCTGAGCCATCAGCCCAGAGCCCGACGTGGGGCTCGAACTCACGGAACGTGAGATCGTGACCTGAGCTGAAGTCAGACGCTTAACTGACTGAGCCACCCAGGCGCCCCAGGATTTTGGAAAGTATACAATTTCATTGGTGCTAATCACTCTGCTTTCAAAGGACTTCTCTTTGAAAAAGAGTGGGAGAGAAAGCCAATGTTTACAGAGATATAAATGTGATAAACTTGGCCTGAGACATTGTTCTGGAAAAGAGAGTTATAGGAATTTGGGGACAAGCATAGCATCATGCTCCCTAACGATCAGAATGTGACAGACGCGAGTTGACATGGAGGCCTAGAGAGGGTACTGTTTTGCATTGTGTTTTGTGTTGTGTTCTGGGGTGAAGAATGAGCTCTGACCCAGAGCACTAGAGAGGGTCCTGAGGCACAGTGACTCTTCACTTTCCCCGGAAACTGCTGAATCTGCGCTGAGACCCACTTTAGCCCATGGTGGAGGATGCGGAAGGGTCTTGATGATGCCTTCCACAATAAGGTGCTGCTTTGCTTTTAATCAGCGTTATTCAGGAGCTGTCTGTCTTCAAATTGGTGAAGACTGCGACCCAGGAGGCCTGGGCTCAGGTTGCCTTTGTTACCAATACAAGTGGGCCCACGACCTGCCCGCTTTCTTCTCTGTAAATGAGGGCACATGGTCCCCTGAATATAAGTAGTTAAAAATAAGTGATTGTCTCTTTCCCAGAAAAATGTCAGTTTTGATTATGATCTCCTAATAGCTCAGAACACTTACAAAAATGTCACTTAATTCAGCAAATTTTGTGGGTTTTTTGTTTTTTAGGGTTTTTTTTGCCTATTAAAATAAGTCCACAAGATAGTGACAGTAAGAACTTCTTAGAGGATACTTTGGTAACGGAGCACTTTCCACAACTCTCTTTTGATTCTCACAAAAACTATCTGAGGTCGGTTACTTCGCTTACTTGATAGATGAAGAAATTGAGGTTCACGTGGATTAAGCAATTTACCCAAGTCTCCAGCTAAGTAAATGGCAGAGTCCAAGTTTGAACCCAAGTCCTCTGCTTCATGTGCCACACCCCCACACAGTTGGTCGCTTCACAGGGAGGACATTTGAGATCCTCAGGAAGTGTCCACTGGTAGACAGAGGCCAAGCTTTAGAACAAGACTGTCTAGGTTTAGAACTTTTGGTTTTTAGTTTCATAGGAGTTATAGGTATAAGGAATTTATATCTAATTCTTTTTTTTTCATTTTTTTAAATGTGTATTTCTGAGGGGCGGGAGGGGCAGAGAGAGAGAGACACACAGAATCCAAAGCAAGCTCCAGGGTCTGAGTTGTCAGCACAGAGCCCGATGGGGGGCTCGAACTCACAAACTGCAAGATCATGACCTGAGCCGAAGTTGGACGTTTCACCGACTGAGTCACTCAGGTGCGCCTGTGTCGTACACATTTAAGTAACATTACACTCATAATAATTTAACTTAAAAAATTATTTCCTAGCAGCCTGTGCAATAGAGTTAAGGCTGAGAAACATTGTGGTAAATAAAGCATTATGCTGTAAAAGCCCCTTCCTTCCTTGTGCTCCTTTTTAAAAAATTTACTTATTTTTGAGAGACGGAGGGAGAGAGAGGTGGACAGAGAAGGAGAGAGAGGGAGAGAGAGAGGTGGACAGATGGACAGAGAAGAAGCGGGGAGAAAGAGAGAGAGAGAGAGAGAGAGAGAGAGAGAGAGAGAGAGAGAATATCAAGCAGGCTCCATGCTATCAGCATAGAGCCCAATGGGGGCTCGAACTCATGAACTATGAGATCATGACATGAGCTGAAGTCAAGAGTTGGATGTTCAACCCACTGAGCCACCCAGGTGCCCCTTCTTCCTTATGCTTTCATCGGAACTGTTGTAACAAACTCTTCACTGGCTTCCTAGCCTCCATGCATTCCATGCCCCAAGCCAGTCTACTTGGTGCTAATAAAGCATCTTTATAGGGCTCAAAACCTATTCATGCTCTCCCTTCCTCTGGGTACAGATGTTCTGGTCGGGCATTTACAGCCTTGGGAATATGCCCAGGTGCTCTTTCAGCCTCTCTAATCTGTACTTCTTATTGTAGTCATGTAACTTTGTCCTGAACCGCTCCCCCGCCCCAGACAGCCACCAGTTAATTACCCAAGTGCCTTTACTGGCACTTTCTCTCTTCCCCATTTCCTACTTCTGTTTGTCCAGTGCCCTCCGGCTGTCAACATCCTTCTTCTCTGTCAAGCCTTCCTGTAAGACTTCACAGAGAAACAATTTCTCTCCCCCATTGTTTTTCTTTTTTATGGTGACAAAATACACATAACATGATATTTAGCATTTTAACCATTTTTTTTCAGCTTTATTGAGGTCTAATTGATGAGTAAAATGGTAAGGTATGTGAGGTGATGGGTGTGTTAATTAGCCAGATGTTGGGACTCTGTTCACAATGTACACATATATCAAGTCAGCCTGATGTGCACTTTAAATATCTTACATTTTAGCCCTTTTGAAGTGTGCATTTCAGTGGTATTAAGCACATTCACATTGTCGTATGATCACCACCATCCATCTCCAGAACTTTGTCATGTTCCCAAACTGAAACTGAGTACATTACAATAATAATTCCCCAGTTCCCCCTCCTTCCAGACCCTGGCAGCCACCATTCTATTTTCTGTCTCTCTGAATTTGACTACTCTTGGTACCTCATGTAAGTGGAAACATACAAGATTTGTTCTTTTGTGTCTGGCTTATTTCATTTAGCATAATGTGCCCAAAGTTCATCCATGTTATAGCAGGTGTCAGAATTTCCTTCTTTTTTAAGGCTGGTTAATATCCCATTGTATATGTATATGTGTGTGTATACATATATATGTATGGTATGTATATATCATATATATACATATACATATGTGTGGTATATATATATGATACATATACATATATATGATACATATACATATCATATGTATATGATACATATACATATATATGTATACGTATTTATATATATATGATGGATACTTGGGTTACTTCCATCTTTAGGCTTTTCTGAATAATACTGCCATTAACATGCATCTGTAAGTATCTGTTGGAGTCCCTGCTTTGAGTTCTTTTGGGTGTTCACCCACAAGTAGAACTGCTAGGTTATATGGTAATTCTGTGTTTAACGTTTTGAGGACTTGCTATTTCTGCAGTGGCTGCATCATTTTACATTCCTATCAGCAATACCCAAGTGTTCCCCGTTCTCGTCATCCTTGCCGACACTTGTTCTTTCCTTTTCCTTTTGAAAAGAACAGCCGTCCTAATGGGCATGAAATGGTATTTCATGGTGGTTTTCATTTGTATTTCTCTAATGGTTAGTGATGCTGTGCATCTTTTCGTGTGCTTTTTGGCCATTTGGTTATCTTCTTTGGAGAAACGTCTGTTCAAGTCTTTTGCCCGTTTTTAGATTGGATTTTTGTTGTTGTTGTTGTTGTTGTCATCGTTGTTGTTGTTGTTGAATTGTCCCCTCTTGTTTTTAAGCACTTAGTTTGTGTTTGTCTTGTGACACTTAACATAGTCCGGCTGACATTAGCATTGTTTATGTGTGCCTTTGTCTCCCTCCTAGGCTGGCCAAACCCCTAAAAGATGGTCATGATTATTTATTTCCTTTGTCCAGTAGTACCTAGCACAGGTATTGCTTTGCACATAGTAAGGCTTAAAGAAGAATTTGTTAAATGGGTAGTAGAAGGCAGTATAGTCACTTATTTGCCAAATAAGTGTTGACTATGGTCAAGACTCTGTTCTGGGCATGCTCAGATCCATCTGAGCATGGGGTGCATGGCCAGAGTGGGTGGAGGGCAGCAGTGGAGGTAGGGGAAGAATGGACAGAGATGTATGGATAGCACAGTATGAAGTCTTTCTGTGAGATCATGCCCATTAAAAAATATTCTTATGCAATAAGTAGAATTATGACTTACATTTCAAATATACATAGCTGATTTCATATTCTCTTACCTTTCTGTCTTGTTTCTGACCTTTTCTCCAGTCCTCTTCCTTTTGGGGGTACAGCTGATTGGGGCATTATCTGGAAGGCTCAGATGTTATGTTGGGGACATTGGGAGCAATCATGAAGGTACCAGCTACTTTCCACCTTCCTCCTATCATTAGGAAGCATAGGTTTCGGGGCGCCTGGGTGGCGCAGTCGGTTGAGCGTCCGACTTCAGCCAGGTCACGATCTCACGGTCCGTGAGTTCGAGCCCCGCGTCAGGCTCTGGGCTGATGGCTCAGAGCCTGGAGCCTGTTTCTGATTCTGTGTCTCCCTCTCTCTCTGCCCCTCCCCTGTTCATGCTCTGTCTCTCTCTGTCCCAAAAATAAATAAACGTTGAAAAAAAAATTTAGAAAAAGGAAGCATAGGTTTCTGAGATTTTGTGGGTATTCTAGCTTTGTTCAAAATTTTCAATTTAATATCAACTCAAGATGGGGAAAGTGACAGCTTTAGCAAGGCATTACAAAGCTACACTATTCAGAGTGTGCCAAATCATGTATGATAACTAATGATCTTGTAACCTGGTTGCTGTGATGTCTGGTAAATGAGTCTTCCATATTTAATGTGACAAATGGGTAAAGGTGTGTTGTAGTTTCAGGAAAGCTACCTATGTCTGGAGTACGGCAGTTCAACCTTGGCTTTCCACAGTCACATCTGTTTACCTTAATGAAAGAAATTCTTGAAGTTTTAGTAAAGAAGTTATAAATTGTGCTCTTGAAATATTCTTGAGCCCCTTTACTTATTTCCATGGCAAATACCTTTTCTTTTTTTGAAGTTTATTTATTTCGAGAGATAGAGCGAGCAGGGAGGGGCAGAGAAAGAGAGGGAGAGAGAGATCCCAAGCAGACTCCATACTGTCGGTGGGGAGCCCAATGCGGGGTTTGAACTCACAAACCGTGAGATCATGACCTGAGCCAAAATCAAAGAGTCAGATGCTTAACCGACTGAATCTGACAGGAAGCTAGAGGTCAAGGAGACTCATACAAGTCAGCCTCCCAGGGTGCATAGAATGCAGGGAAGTGTGTGGAGTGGATCTCTAAGGGCAAATGGAAAATATCCATCCCTTAACAGGAACCCATGGGGGAGGGGAAGAAAACAAAAAAAAAGAGAGGTGAGAGTGGGAGAGAGCCAAAGAATAAGAGACTCTTAAAAAATGAGAACAAACTGAGGGCTGATGGGGTGTGGGAGGGAGGGGAGGGTGGGTGATGGGTATTGAAAAGGGCATCTTTTGGGATGAGCACTGTGTGTTATATGGAAACCAATTTGACAATACATTTCATATATTTAAAAAAAATAAAAAAGTAAATAATAAAAAAAGAAAATATCCATCCCACATTCATTCTTCCACGTCCCTCCCATTTTTGCTCCCTATTATCCTATCATTATAGGATAGGATATGTGTTAGGTCTCTAAAGAAGACATCTAGCTGTCTAGCTGCCTGGGCAATATGAACTATTTAACAGTGGAAGTTCTGGGTGCTGCTTCCCCAGAGATCCTGAGCAGCCCAGATAAAAAGTGAGCCTTGTTGTGACATTGAGCCTTGTTGGTTCATAGTCTGTTTCTTCTACAGGAAAAATCTCAGGGACTACCTCCAAACAAAGCTCAAGCACTGCTTGCTCTCCTTTCCCTGATTTCACACTGGGGATTCTTCAGCAGGACTGCTTGAGCATTGTAGAGAAATCAAACACCTCCGATATGCTACGCATGGACTAGGTTCTGGAGTCACAAAGGCAAATAACCCAGGTCTTTCTTTAGCTCACAGTCTAACAATGCTACTGGACCTTTAAAAATTACATACTATAAAAGGTTGTAGGCAAGGAAGTCTTCATTCAGGAAATTAATCTTGAAAAATCAATACTTTTCAGGTGAAATGTAACTATAGCAGCCCCAACAAAGGTTCGAAATGACCTGACATACTTCAGTACTTAAGCAGGACAGTTTGGGACCAAACGTCTCTTCCAAGCTAATGAAGACAATTCTGTGTTTAAAGACACAGAAGTTAAATTCCTGCCACGTGACTCTTCCACTTGGGGGTCTGTCAGTAGCAACAGGCTGAGAGTGACAGAACCCCACCTTCCTTTCACTCCTGCAACCAGCTATGGTATTCAGAGGCCTCTGGGATTTTTAGGCACTTCTGTCGTATTATATTCAATTTCTGCTTCTTACTGTCTTCGTGAGCAACTTCCAGCAATAGAGTCATGTTCGCCTGGACACTGACGGTGATTGATGCTTTCAGAGGCCTCTGCATCTCAGCCACTGTCTAGGCCTATGGCTCCTCCATATGCAATAGAAATGGTTGCTTTTATTGTTTCAATGACTGATCCTATTCTTGGACCAGTGGAAGGGTAAATTGAACAATCTATGTGAGATTGTAAGTTGAATCCTAAAAGCATTCCGAAATATATCATGGTCTTCCTCTAGGTTGGTCCACGTAGCCCACTCCCATCTGAGTAAGGAGGATGGTGCTTCTCTGGCTTGGCTTTTAAAGGGTAATTGCATACCACCAACCAGAATTAAAAAAAAATTTTTTTTAATGTTTATTTTTGAGATAGAGAGAGAGAAAAAAAAAGCATGAGTGGGGGAGGGGCAGAGAGAGAGGGAGACAGAGGATCTGAGGCAGTTTCCGAGCTGACAGCAGAGAGCCCAATGTGGGGCTTGAACTCACAAACCATGAGATCATGACCTGAGGTGAAGTCGGACACTTAACCGATGAAGCCAGCCAGGTGCCCCACCACCAACCAGTATTTTAGAGACAGAGACACTGAAGCTTGGGGGTTTAAGAAATTTATTTGAGGTTGCACACGTTTTACGTTTCAAATCCAGGATTTTTAGGCCCCATAAAATGATTCCTACATGAGCTTTGGATAGGCATTCACTAAAGGTTTATTGCATGAATGAATGCATGGTCAGTCTTGTGGGGATGTTAGATCAGCAGAAGAAATAGTTGGGTGATTGCATCTGAACAGAAGAGTTACATTTTTAAAAAAATTTTTTTTAACGTTTATTTATTTTTGAGACAGAGAGAGACAGAGCATGAACGGGGGAGGGTCAGAGAGAGGGAGACACAGAATCCGAAACAGGCTCCAGTCTCTGAGCTGTCAGCACAGAGCCCGATGCGGGGCTTGAACTCACTGACCGTGAATGACCTGAGCCGAAGTGGGCCGCTTAACCGACTGAGCCACCCAGGCGCCCCAGAAGAGTTACATTTTAAGGCATTTTTTTTTTCTGGAAAAATGTCTAGAATAGAAATGCCCTTTTGATATATAATAGGTCTCTAGATCAATATTTTGGAGTCTAAAAGCCAACTGCTGCTGGGGCAAGGGGATGGCATATATCCATGAAGACCTTTAAAAAAAGACTCCCCATAAGTTTAAATTTCTTTTCCAGAAGGACAAGTTCTCATATAACATAGTCACTCATATGTCCTAAATTTCTTTTTATACACTTTTCCTTCTCACATTGCTAACAAGGAGAAAACAGGTGCTCAGAAAACTGTAGCTTGAAGAACATAAATGAAGTGGAATTTCCTTGGGATTTTTCTGTATTTTAAGTTTTACAAAAACTCCCATACCCTGATATACTTTGATTGATGACACTGATGAAGGATAGGGAGTGTCCACTTAAAGTAATAGCATGTGATCATAAATGTCTTGATGTTTTTCACTTATTATTGGAGAAACCATCTTTTTATCAGCTAGCGTGTCTTTTTCTAGAACATGAGTGGTTTTGTGATTCACCTTTAAGCCTTTGGGCAAACAGCCTCCCTTTAAAGGAAAGGAATTTGCATGGTCAGAATAGGCAAGTTTTTTCCTTGTCATTCATCATTTACCATACTTGGGGGCCATGGAATTTTGTTCCCTGTTTAGGCCATTAGTCACGAGAGCAGTTGGTCACAGGTCTTCCCGATGGGTGTGGGGTCCTTTTGGACTAGCCCCAATGAGGCTGTCATGCCTGAGACTGGTGAAAAATTCATACACTTGTATGCCCGAGAGAACATATGCTCTGGTCTCCTCTCTTAACAGCTTCTGCAGGGGCTGTCTTGGGTCTGATTGGGCGGACTGAACTGGATTTATTTTATGTCAAGGGGCTCTAGCAGTTTTGCTCTGTGGCTGATGTGTTTAAAGTTTCCCTTCAGTTGTAGTATTTTAGGCCTTCGGTATTCTCATTTAGTGTTCTTTTGAAATTTTCTACCTTTGTGGGCAGCAAATACAAGAGAAAGTCATAATTTTCCAATCTGATGAATGACAAGAGCTGCCCTTCTGGTTTAACCTTAAGAACCATGTCTTCCAGACAATTTGTGTGACTTTCAGACCATTTCCTGGGCCCATGGGCACGTGAGAGGACAGCTTCTTCTTTCTTAGGCAACCCACGAAGTTGGGCTTAAACCACCGAGGTAGAGCAGATGACTTTGTTATCGGTTGCACTAACTAATTTAGTGGTTTATATAATCTCTCTACGAGTGGTAGAAACCTTTGGCATTAGTACGACTTAACCTCTTATAAATATGAATGAGAGGAAAAAGCAATAGGAAACACATACCTGAAATTATATACTGGTCGCCAAGCACATTCATTCTTGACATTCCCACATATACATTCTTGGACTTCTAAAATGCCTTTAAAGAATCTTGAAGTGTTTTACATATGTGATCTTCTTAATTTATATACCTATATTCAATTTGAAATGAGAGTAGGAAAATTGGAAAAATGGAAATAGCTCTACACCATACATGGAAAAATAAAAATACACTATTGAAAAAGTACCAGTTCTCAGATTCAGAATCTGAAATTTATAACCCTCACTAGGTGAGCTTCTGGAGACCAGAAGCTATACTTTCTTTCTTCCTTTTTCTTTTTTTTTTCCAGAAAACTACACTTTCAATTCTGTACCATTTTTAGTAATCTCCGGGATGCTGTTTTTCATATCAAGTGAAAAAGAATGGAATATTCTGAGCTCCATTGTGTTTCTAGTCTGCATCATCCACGTTACTCAAATTGTTATAGATCGTGGAGGGTGGGGAGTCTAAGGAGCCTTGATCCCCCAGAAAATCTAGCACAACACACAGTTAATGCTTAATAAATTCTTGTTGTTAATCAGTTAGTTGTGTGTGAGCTAATCCAAAAGAGGATAGTGTCTGCTTGAGGAACTCCTATTAGTTAATAATTATTAGATATTATAACACATGAAATGTGCTGAATACGTAGAAAAAAAGGCATGTGACCCATTTCGTAGAAAAGCTTATTTTTCCTTTGGTTTCTGAAGTTATTTAAATGAAATCCAGTGGAAAGGGAGACTGCTTAGATAAGTAGGATCCAAGATTTTTAAAAAAATGGGAAGAAAGGTTTAAGTAGATGAAATCTTTTGATTGCTAGCCTGCATGTGCACAATCTATGACAAATTTTTATTTCAACATTCCCTGGTCCTCTCTAAGTAGAATTTGCTTCTGTAAACACAGATGCAAGCTCAAAATCTAGAAATAACACTTTGTTAGTAACTCCCAATGTAGCTAATGTGTAGAATTAGCTTTTAACCAATGTATCCCTTTGTGTCATTTTAATCTGCCCATGAAGCATGTCTCTGAGCACACAAAGTGAGATTGTAGGCCTCAGGCTGGAGTTATGCTTCCTTCTCGAATAGCACTGGGCTTCTTTTTAAAAAGATAGTATTTACACTGATCCTCCCCTTTAGGCTTGACTTTACAGAAAGCAACAGTGTGGCCTTTGAGGCTGACTCCGATTTAGAAAAGAAACCATGGAGATCATCTAGTCTAGTGGTTTCTTGACCCGCTTCCAGTCACACAGCTGGTTATTGACATTATGGGAATACAATCCATGCCTCCTGTCTGGAGAGGACAGACCTTTCACCCCTTAATTCATCCTCCAACCTGGGTATCAAGAATTGAGCTGACTGTTTCAATCCAGTTTCATTCAACTTCATTCTACTTCTTTCCCCATTTAATTGTATTAAGCTTCTTGGATGGCATGGCCTGGGGCAGACAGATTGGTCGAGCGGTGGAAACTGTGAAAGGCAAAAAAGATTTTCTGGGCTTTTCCAACTTGGATCTAACTATTTTTGTGAGTTGATTTCAAACAGTGCAGAAAGATTTTGTATTTCAAATCAAAGTAATGTAATCTCCTCCAGAGGCTTAATAGAATCCTTTCTGTCTTTTTTATAATAATAATAATAATAATAATAATAATAATAATAATAACACCAATCAAACAAAAATGTAGTGAGCATAGCATAACAAGTGGAATTGTCAAATTACTATGTTGTACACCTGAAACTAATGTAACAGTGTGTGCCAATTGTACTTCCATAAAAAACAAGGGTAACAGCAACCATACTAAAAACAACAATAGCGACAATGATGTGTCAAGTGTTTGGAATGCATCCTTTTCTTGAATATTGACGACAACCCTGTGAGTTAGGTATTATTCTAACTCTAACTTACAGATGAGAAAACTGAGGTACAGAGAAGTTAGCTTGCCCAAAGTCAGACACGTTAAAGCTTCTTGAAGGAAATAATGCTGTTTTCATTCATTGGAGCTTGAACTGAATGTAATGTTTATCCCCGTTTAATGATAGTTGAAAGAAAAATAGGCAGTTTTGAGTTGTATGTCATTTTGCCTTAAATGTGAGAAAACCATACTAGTATTGCAAAATTCATTAGAATAATGGAATAGAGATTGTTTCATCAACTATCATTTCTGGAATCATGGATTTATGTTAAGAATTTTTTTTAAGCGCTCTTGAAACATAAGAACTTTAACATTTGTTGATTTAGAAATCCCTAAGTTCTCCGATGAACTAGTTAGTTGTTGAGCCACTAGAACCTGAACTATAAGTAGACAAGGAGACTTACTATAGTGTTTTTCCTGGGTACATGCCCACCTTCCCCCTTAAATGAGTTCCTCTCTCTGTGGCCAGTGCCCTCTATGACTCCGTGGGACCAATTACCAGAGATGTATATTGTATATTAAAGAGCACAAGAGTGTTCTTACTATTATAGCTGTGGGGCATTCCATTCCTCGTCTGGTGAAACTTTTGTGAACTCAAATTCAAATCATAAGAAATCTAAATTAACAGGAATTGTTTTTCTTCAAAGGAGGCAAATAAGAAAACTAATGTTAGATAGTAAGAAAGCAAAGTGCAGCACAAAGACGTCTTAAGAATGTTCTGGGAATGATGAATTCAGTCTAATATCTGATTGTTTTGCTCTTATCTATATAGGGTTGTACAGTGAATACTCATTTAAGGAATCATAACAGAGATGCTAGAAGATAGATCATTAGAACTAGGACATTCCCCTTATTATTTAGATGAGGACACTGAGGCCCAAGGGGGTGGTCTGCTTGAAGTCATTTTTAAGAATGGTGCTATTGTCATTTTTATTATTTCATCTTGCCTCAGTCATCAAAGATTCACTCATTCGTTTAGTTGCTTACCAAGGCAGGGAGACAAATTAATGCATCTTGGAGAAATTTTACCAAAGGTTGAGACAGATAGCATTTTATGCTTTACCTCTTTGCTGTTAGTAAATGAGGGAGAATAACTTAGAATTTTGGATATTTGAAAAGGATTAATATGTATAGAAAGGACAGAAATAACAAGATACTGCTGTAGAGCCAACAAATCATGTGGTAAATAATGTGGTCCCAATTTTAGATAACAATGAACATTTCCCAAACAAGATTTCCCTGGGGTATCAGTAGTTAAGCTGTAAAAAAATATAAGCTCTATGCCCGAGTAAGCTTGTGAAATCTGACTACTATATACCCCTCTTAGGAATTCACAACTAATGTTAGCTTTTTAAAGGCTCTGATAATTCCTACAGCAGAGAAACAAATTTAACTTTGTTTAAACCAGGGTTAATAGGGATGCCTGGGTAGGTCGGTCGGTTAAGCGTCCAGTGTCTGACTCTTGATTTCGGCTCAGGTCATTATCTCGCAGGTTCATGGGATGGATCCCTGCCTCGGGCTCCGTGCTGGTGGTGGGGCTCCTGCTTGCACTTCTCTCTTTCTTCCTATCTCTGCCCCTCCCCTACTCATACATGTGCTCTCAAAATAAATAAACTTACAGGCAAGCAAACAACACCCCCCCACCCCTGCCCCAGAGTTATCAATTTGAGTTGAAGAATGGAATCTCTGAAAGTGTCCTAGGACCATGCTGTGTGAACTCAGATTGAGAGATGATGATTTAGGACTCCTGAGGGTACAGAAGCTGAGTGGTGGGTTAGCACAGCTGAGAAGAGCTTTGTGCAGGAGGGGGCACTTGAGCCAGCCTTTTATTTTTTTTTTTTTTTAATTTTTTTTTCAACGTTTATTTAGTTTTGGGACAGAGAGAGACAGAGCATGAACGGGGGAGGGGCAGAGAGAGAGGGAGACACAGAATCGGAAACAGACTCCAGGCTCTGAGCCATCAGCCCAGAGCCCGACGCGGGGCTCAAACTCACGGACCGCGAGATCTTGACCTGGCTGAAGTCGGACGCTTAACCGACTGCGCCACCCAGGCGCCCCAGAGCCAGCCTTTTAAAAGCGGCTGAGGTACGAATGTATAGATAGAAATAGGGATACACGAAAGTGTGAAGCCAAGGATGAGCACCATACCTGGCACTCATTTGAGGCTCAGCAGAGGTTCACCGAATGAATGGGTGAGTGAAAACACGATTTCCATGGAAGGCAGTTAGGATTTTGGCTTAATTAGAATGAAAGATTTGGGAAAGATGGACACAAAATTGAAGCGGTTGTTGGGGAAGAAAGCCTTTCCTGTACACTTTGAAGTTCTCCTAGCTGGTCTAAAATTAAATTGACATCGGACAGATTAACAGGAGAAAATCTGATTTAATTACATACATATGGGGAATACATACATGCATGAGATTCTGAAGACAGGCAGGAAGGGAATTTCAAAGGGAAGGAAAGCAATTCACAAGAAGAGGAAAAATGTTTGGTAAACAAATATTTGCTAGGCCATACAGGAGTAATAGGACATGGAGAGGAATTTTAGCAAACAGACTTTGCTAAATTCTTTCCTGTCTACACCTAGTTCATATTATAATGTAGTTATCTCTGGTAATAGCTCTCTTCTGGAGCAGGTTCTCTATCTAAATTCTTTTAGGCCGTTAGGGGGAAGGTCAAAGTTTCTGACCGGGTCTTTTGGGCCTTGATTGTTTTCAGCTCAAAATAATCTGCCTGCCGAAGTGGCACATCTTGGGGCAACTTGCCCTTGGCCCTCGCAAGACAAAATCATCAGATCATGGAGGGTCACACTGAATATTCAGGACTCCATTCAACAGGGAGCTCATGTTGGTGCCTGGGTAGAGGATGACTCCGTAGAATAGTGGTTTGGGAAGAATAACCTGAGAGTGGTGTGGAGCCAGGTAGGGATGGAAGAGACCAAGTGTATGGTGAGAGTCAAGGAGCCACAGAAAGCAACACTAACATCTGTGGGTAGAAAGTAGGTCACATTCTGGTTTTTAAGCATGTGTAAGTAAAAACAAAAACAGGAAACCCTTTTTAAATGTAAGTAATGAGCTAGAGTATTCATTATAGCCATCTTTGATATCTTGAAGGACAAAGGCATAGGGAAGTATTATCATAATAAGTAGGAAAAAATGTACTTGGAGACCAGAAACTGGAAGTATGTTTTACCCAGAAACCTATGTCTTTATCACCAAGATGTATTTGTCCTTTATTATGCCTGCAGGTTGTGAAATTCAGTATGAATTATTCTGTCAGGAAACGTTACCAGCTAGAGTCGCTGGAGGGGTTAGACACTGGCTTTCCAATAAAACATCTTCCTTTTGGAAATCTGTTTATGTGTGTAAGCATGTGACTTCTCTATATACATATTTTTGCTGCTTAAAACTCTTAGGACTGTTGACATAATTCCCTTTCTTAAAAAAAGAGGACTAAGGGTTGCCTGGATGATTCAGTCGGTTAAGCATTCGTCTTCGGCTCAGGTCATGATCTCGCCATCCGTGATTTTGGGCCCCGCGTCTGGCTCTGTGCAGACAGCTCAGAGCCTGGAGCCTGTTTCAGATTCTGTGTCTCCCTCTCTCTTTGCTACTCCCCCACTCACTCCCTGTCTCTGAAAAATGAATAAAACTTAAAAAAAAAAAAAGACTAGAATAGTATTCAGTCAGATGCTTATGTACTTGTCTTCATTTTGTAGTTGAGTTATTGGTTATTTTCTGCTTAGTTCTCTTTCATTCACTCTTAGGCCAAAGAGGTCAATTCTCTTCGGGGTGAAATATTTTCCAATTATAAACGATTATAAAAATCCACCAAAATAAATAAAAAACTTCCCATAAAAAGTCCCAGTCTTAAATAGCATTCCTTTTTAAACAACTATGTGAAAATGAGATACATTCTATCCATTATTACTCTGTGGCTTGAATGCTCAGATTATTTTAAGGGTTTGTCTTGAAATGCCTGCCCCTTTATTCTGTGATTCATTGACCATTGACCTTTCTAATTAAATGTATAATGTATCTTTCCTAGAAGTCTCCCTGATACACCCTCAAACCACCTACCACACCACACATTCCATGCTTTTCAGTCTACTTTTACTTGTGAGTGCAGATTTTGTATTTTACCCAATTAGTATTTTGTATTTGTTAACTGCTCTTCCTGGGTTCTTAGTCACTGCATATGTTTTTCCCTAAGAAGGTAAGGTCTTGGAGGTCACTGGTCTGCATCAGTGGTTCTCAGCCACTGAAGATGAGAATCATCTGGAGAGCCTTAAAAGATTCTGATTTATAGGGGCACCTGGGTGACTCATTTGACTCAGGTCATGATCTCGTGGTTGGTGAGTTCAAGCCCTGCATTGGGCTGTGTGCTGACAGCTCACAGCCTGGAGCCTGCTTCAGATTCTGTGTCTCCCTCTCTCTCTGTCCCTGCCCCGCTTGTGCTCTGTCTCTTTCTCTCTCAAAAATAAATAAACATTTAAAAAATTAAAAAAAAAAAGATTCTGACGTATAAATCTCATCCTCTAAGATTATTAAATTTGTAGAACCACTGATGTATATCAAACCTAAATCATGAAAACACTATATTGTAGTGAGTGTTACAAAGCCGTGAACCCTGTGAACATATGGCAAATGTCTTACATTAAAGAATTAAAAATTGTCTAGGAAATTTTAAGCTGCCAGTGCAATGCCAAGTTTCTCTCTTCTTTTGTTTTGGATAACAATTTTATATAGATTACTATGTGCATTTAATGGTGCATTTAGTGACTAACTTCTTTTAGTTAACTCAAGGGTAAAACATAGTGATGATAAATTCACTTTTGGATTCCGGACTTTAGATGCCATTCAGTATTATCATCATTTTATGAACAATATAC
This sequence comes from Lynx rufus, assembly GCF_022079265.1. Lineage (NCBI taxonomy): Eukaryota > Metazoa > Chordata > Mammalia > Carnivora > Felidae > Lynx > Lynx rufus. Next base: position 34,831,932 of record NW_025814827.1, read on the forward strand.
TCGTTCAGTATCTGTATGTTCTACGTAGCAGATAGTGTTAGAACATTTAAATATGCATTTTTAAATTGAAATTAAAAAAGGAGTCTTTTAAAAAACATGTCTCCCTTCATTCTTGGTGTGTATGTTTTCAGCCTTTAAGTGATAATTTTTTTTGAACCACTGTTTTGAAATTTTAGCTATAAATTACTGTCCCATGGCCTGAGGCTGTTCAAAAACACCACCCAAACCAGAGTAACACACGAGTTGAGTCATGGGTTCTGTGAAAAGGTGTGGAAAGGGTAAAGGTGTAATGAGTCCAGGGATGGACATCTGAGCCTCACTTAACCAGAAGACAAAGCCACGTGTTCAATATGGAATAAATCCTAAATTATGCCTCCAGAGAGCTATTCCCATACCTCTGAACAGCAGCTTTGTTTTGAAAAGCTTCTTCTGCAAGGACTGCCTGATAATTATGCAGCTCACTGATGCCTGGACGAGAAATGGAATTATATCATTTTACATGAGCAATTTGAAAACGTGAATTAAGTAATTTTATTTTCTCAACTGTTGAGGGCAGCCAACCTCGAAAAGGAGTTTCCTGAACAAAGAGAGGGTAACTATAAGATAGTTTTACCTTTAGTTACATATTCAAAACATCGTCTCAGCTAAGCTCACTTTTCAGTCTGTGCTTGTAAATCACGGTGCCTTTCAGGGTGGATTTGAACATTCTGTATCTAGAGGCTGCTTTTCACCTCTAATAGAAATACTCTTCTCAGCTTCTGAATTTGAAACTACTTGGCAAAACGTCTCTGGAGTTCTCGGAGCTGATAGAGCAAGTCATGGGCAATTAAAACAAAGGTCCCTCTTCTTGTGTCTCAGATGCACGCCCGAAAAGAATCATTTTGGCAGATTTGACTGATAAATGATCAGTCATTAGAAAGGGGATGATATGCTGCTTCAGCAGGACAGCTTGACTGGTGGTATTAACAGAGGGTCTGGGGTGACCTGTCCCCAGGGAAACGAAAGGGCTGCGCATTTCCAGTCATTAATCACCTCTGGAACAGCTGTTTGAGACCCTCAAGCCTAACTGGTAGGGACATGGAAGGGACATGGCACAGTAGGCCTGGCGGCTGGAGGTTAATGCACTTTCCTGTAGTGAGGGGAAGTGTTGCGGATACGCGCGTGCATTGAGCATGAAATGAGCATGAAATCCAGGAGGGGCACTTATACGCACGCGCATGCAGCATGAAATAAGCATGCAATCCAGGAGGAGGTGCACTTGTAGGGCTCACGTGTATAGGGAGATTTCAGAAATTGAGTGTTTAAGGTACTAAAACCTGACGGGAGGTCTACATACAGATGTAATAATAGGGTATCTTGCAGATTATTTTAGGTGACAGAGTTTTAGGCGAGGAAAATTACTGTCACCAAGGTTTGTTACTCATAAACTTCATGACACTAGATCCTTTGTAGGCTTGTAAACCGTGTAGTTACATTCTGCCCCTTCAGACTTTATTTTCATTTATGGTTGGCACACTTGCTTAGCTTTGCAGAGTTTTCCAAGCATACCACACTAAACCGGAAGGTTGAAAAATGTGACATTGATTTTTGAAGCTTAGATCCAATTTAAATAACTTGCCTATGAAAGAATATTTATGTTGAAGCGTAACTTGCAAAAGCACTTTGGTAAAGTATGGAGTAAGTTGCAGGCAAATCCAGAAATAAGGGCCAGACATGGTGTTCCCACTTGTAGGTAACGTCTACTGTGTCTTACAAAAGGTAAGAAGCAATTTTGTCCAGCTTTTTCAAGATATAATCCAGAAGTCCCAGAATAATTTCAGGCATTTTTGAGACTGATAAGCATTACCTACTTTCTCATGGGTAGTGGGCAGGCTTGTTTCTGATCAGAAAGCAGGCTATACTGTTTTTCTGTTTATCTGGTTCTTCATCCCTTTTTTTTTTTTATGTTTATTCATTTTTAAGAGAGAGAGACAGAGAGAGAGAGTGCGCTCACAAGCAGGGGAGGGGCAGAGAAAGAGAGAGACATAGAATTTGAAGCAGGCTCCAGGCTCCGAGCTGTCTGCACAGAGCCCGATGCGGGGCTCAAACTCACGAACTGTGAGATAATGACCTGAGCCAAAGTCGGGTGCTTGACTGACTGACCAACCCAGGCGCTCCACCCCTCTCCATTTTTTTTTTTTGTTATCAATTTTTTTCAAGCCACTCCTTTTGGATACCTCACTATTTAGTAATGCACAAATTAATCTAGTTGGGCCTCTCCACATAGGAACATCATCTGAAATAAGGTTAGGGTTTGTGTGGCCAGATATTTTCCAGAAGTACCCTCAACACTTAAAAACTCAGTTTTAAGGCCTCCAGTTATGAAATGAATAAGTCACTGGAATAAAAGCAGAGCATAAGGAATATAGTCAATGATATTATAATAGCAATGTAATAGGACAGATGGTAGCTATACTTGTGAATATAGCAAAGTGTATAAACTTGTCAAATCACTAAATTGTATATCTGAAACTAATGTAACATTGTGACTGTACTCAAAATAACCAAAAAAGCCCGTTTTAATTTATTCTAATGACTTCTGATGTGTTGAAACCCATAAGAACACAAAATTCTTGCTATTTCATTGTCAACTTGCTTTTTAGGTATTTTCTTATACATATAATCCCTGTTCTAATAAAATAGCAGTCACTTCATGTATTGGACCCTTTTTTTTCTGTTCTCTTTCCCACTTGATAATTGAACTTTGCTCTGCCAGCCTGACGTGATGCCTCATTTTGCCACATTTCTGACCTCAGGTGCAAAGGATTAATTATACTGCCAGGACTTTCTCCAAAGGCAAAGTCTGAATATGAATGTATTGATTTAATATTATGACAACCACCTAAGAATGAACTACTTTAAGGACTAAGCCAATTATGTAAAGAAATTGTCTCCATTAGAGGAATTGTTTAAAAAAATTTTTTTTAACGTTTATTCATTTTAAGAGACAGAGAGGGGCAGAGAGAGAGGGAGACACAGAATCCGAAGCGGACTCCAGGCTCTGAACTGTCAGCACAGAGTCTGATGCAGGGCTCGAACCCATGAACCGTGAGATCATGACCTGAGCTGAAGTCAGACACTTAACCAACTGAGCCATCCAGGCACCCCTCCATTAGAGGACTTTTATTTTCTATCCCATACTCCTGGGAAAAAAATTATAGTATAAAAAGTTATTTTACAGATATGCTCAGTGAAGGTCAACAAGTGCAATGAAAACAAACAACCAATTTATGCATTTTACCAAAGGAATAAACTCATATGTTATTTATTTTAGATGTACTTAGTCTTAATGGGTGTTGTTTAAGGATTCTTAGCACTACTTAGAGAAATCTACATCATTTTGATAGTTTATTCTCCATCTCCCTTAAAAAAAGGGAGTTTTGGATTTTCTTGAGTTTTCTTACTTTTAATGAGACATTTTCCCCCAAGAAATGAAAAATGCAAGCTGAGTCACAGCAGGCCTGAATATAAAATAGCTGAAAACGTGTGTGCATTCCTACCCCAAGCAGCATTCTTTATTCCATAGATCACTGTCACTAAAGAATTCAGTGAAGTAAAGGCCCTCAGGTAGAAATGGGCTGTTGAAAGCCGCCCCAAGTCTGTAAGTCTGTGAGTGAGCTGGAGAAAGCCACTCATACGTGTGAGCCCTGCTGGAAAGGTCATTAGTAAATGCCTCTTACTCCGGGCTAGGAATTGGTTTCTTGGCCCACAAGCAGGTTAAAGACAATAAAATAAATAAAAAATAGAGGCAAGGGGAGGGGAGCTTGCATTAAGATACTTCTGTCTCATTAAAATTAGGAAGCATGCTTATTGCTTTATTCATTATCATGAAGGGATCAGCAGCTGAATTACTTGGTCCTGTGGCATTCTGCTTTTGCACCATGAGTACTTGCAGAATGGTATAATGGTGATATATTAATGGAGTTATAGTATCTATGAGTCATTTCAGTTTCACTGACTCTGACGAGTGTAACATTAAAACTGGAGGCTTTAAAGCCAAACATCAAATGTGAGGTTGAAGAAATGAGGGTTGATTTCAAAGGTCTCAACCCACATCTTGTGACCGCCATTTGCATTTTTTTTAGCACCCTGTAATCAAGAACGGATCAATCATTTGGTGAATATTATTAAGGCTTACAGGTTGCCACAAATTTGCACTAGCAGCTGGGTGATCTGTTCGGAGTTCTGGATTTTTCCTATTTTACGTTTGCTGGCTGCTGCAAATGCCCTGGAACACCGTTGGCGAGGCTCGTGTTTTAACCCTGTGAAATTTTTTTTTTTTTTAATTTTTTTTTTCAACGTTTATTTATTTTTGAGACAGAGAGAGACAGAGCATGAACGGGGGAGGGGCAGAGAGAGAGGGAGACACAGAGTCGGAAACAGGCTCCAGGCTCTGAGCCATCAGCCCAGAGCCCGACGCGGGGCTCGAACTCCCGGACCGCGAGATCGTGACCTGGCTGAAGTCGGACGCTTAACCGACTGCGCCACCCAGGCGCCCCAACCCTGTGAAATTTTGTCATTGCCCAGGAAGGAGAGCAGACTTGGGTCCTAAATCATGTAAATGGCAAAGTGGCAAACAGACTGGGAGCCATGACTCATAGTTCTTCCATTGGAAAGTCAAATAGAACACCACGATGGTTTTATATCATTTTTATATGTCATATTTTACAGTATTAGTCATAGTGCTTATTCAATTTCAAATACCATAAACCCTGTTAATTGGAGTCAGTAAACAGTTTTGAGGATTTTTTTTTTTTTTTTTGCCTAGTATAGAACTGGTTACTATAGATGACGCGATGACAGGCAGGTGACAGCGTTTACTCATTGGTGCATTTGGCAGTCGTCATCTACCCATGTTGATTCTATAACCAGGGCCTGAACCTTGCTTCTGTGCTCTGATGGTGGGAATAGGCTGATACCACATCTTAGGCTGCTGAGATGTGTCCTGTAGAGAGAAACTCCTGCTTTCCTCCTTCTGGAGGATAATGGGAATTAAAAAAACATTTACAACATTTTCAGTTTGAATTAGAAAAATTTTGTGTATGCATTTGTGTTATCTTCTTTACTCATACCCCTCTGTGGCTATTTGAGGCATCTTTGTCTCCAAAGATTTCCACGTGTGTAATAGATCTTCATTTGTAGTAACGAATCATTTGTGTCCGTGAGCCCTTTGGGGGTGAAGAGACTCAAATAAGGTGATGTGCACTTCAGTGTTCTTGCAGTACCCCAGTGGATGACGTCCAAATAGTTCTCTATAATGCCAACTGGAAAGAGGAATTTTGGAGGAGGATGTTTTATGAATGAGCTCTGCCAACTTTATTTCCTCTCATGTAGCTTTCCTTTCTACCACTTTTTAAAGACTCCTGTGAGCATCCGTTGTGGAAATTGATCACCTGCCCTTCTTCCAAGCATTTGGTTCCTGCCACTAACCAGCTGGATTTAAGGGGGCCTGGTATTATCATTTAGACAGTTTAACGAGTTTACCTATTAAATTTTACCTGACTGTAGGGTAAAAAGTATGCCAGAGAGGGAAAAAATGGTCTAACTCATGAGTGGGAAATGAGAGACTGGAAATCTAAATATTTGTTATCGAGCTATTTCTGTCTATCCTGTGTGAGTTCTGATATCACCGTGGGGCTCGGTCAAACCATGAGTTTTGTAGAGAATGAATGTGTCACATTGCTGTTAGAATGGAATTAGAGGCGGTCCAAACCAAGAAGTGGTTTGAAAAGTCTTGAGTTCCTTATGAATGGTTAAAAGGGTGGTTGATGCAAGCTAACAAGACTGTGCAAGGCTTTGGGACTGTGCCGAACACAGGTTCCAGTTTAAACTCTGCTGCCAGGACACTAGGGCAAGGTGCTCAAACCCTCTGGGAAATTCCCCGTCTGTGAATCAATGAGGTTGAACTAGATGGCTCCTATGTCTCCTTCCAGCTCTAAGGTTTCTCTCTTTCTACATCATTACCACAGGTCCTGAAAATAATTGCATAGCCAGATGAGCCTTTATGTTATGTTATGAGGCATAATTATTAGGATTTTCCAAAGGCAAATGATGTTTCTCTCTCTCCCTGTCTCTCTCTCTTTTTGCCTCTGTGTTTTATTTTCTCACCTTTCCCACCTCTGCTTATTTCTTAATCGACATTGTGTGGGGACTTAGTATATTTTAGTATAAGTAATGTATGTACATGAGGTCAACACTTAAATATTCATTGAATTATTGTTCTACGTGTTGAATATTCATTTATTTAACCAACATGTATTTTTTGAGCATCTCCTCTGTGCTGGCACCCTACTAGGTGCTGGGATTATGAAGCTTGAAAAGACTCACTTGACCATTGCCCAAATGGCTGCAGTGAGAATAAAATACACTTCATTGTTTTAATTTTGAGAAGGGTTTGGAACTACCATTTTATGACTAAATTAAGTTGCTCTTGACTTTTTTTTCCCCTTCATAAATTATTGGGGATTTACATTAAAAAATCATACCTCTGTGTCCCTGTGATATAGTCGCCAATATCTAGAGTATGCTATTGCATATACCGCCCTTTACAATGTGTCCCTGTTTGCATTTGTGTTTTCAAAACAGGAAAGGTGCTCGCCCTCTGCTGGCTACTTTGAGAGCCAGTGGAATTGGTAGGAAGAAAAACACATCAGAAAATCATAGGACCCCATGAGAAACCCTAGCATATTATTCACTGCATTGCAAAGTTCTGATATGAAAATCCTTTTTGTCTCGTTCCCAACTCCAGCCTTTTTGAACGCATTTATAATTGTAGAGTTTTGTATAGCAACTTTGAATTCATTTTTATTGCTACTGCTTTTACTGCCTTTAAATGAAACTGTTTGTTTCATTATGGACCAAGCTTGTTAGTTTCCTAGGTTTCTTGTCACTCACTGGCAGACTTAGGACAGCTATGTTGAAACACATAAAAAAAAAAAAATTGTTGTCCGAGGCATGAGGTAAACACTTTCTCCGCTTCATTGCCTCCAGTGCTGAGAATCATTCCTCTTGAACCCCTCTGGACCCCCGCAGGCCTTGGAGCTTTGGCAACAACCACTAGAGTTTTGACTTCAGAAGAAAGTAAAGTGGTACACTTTGGGTTTTGGTGTCACTTGGGAACCAAGAGGATTTGGTAAATTTTTAACCTCATATTTTGAAGGCATTTGCCCTTTTCTTCCCCCCTTTCCTTTCTTTTTTTTTCCTCTCCAGTATTGTGTCACAATATCCCTCTGACTTCATAGACTACATTTAAAACCTAAAGGTGCACCCCTACACATTTCTGAATATATAGCTTTGGGTCTTAACCTGGCATTCGCTCTTCCCCCTCAGCTTTATTGAGATACGATTGGCATTCAATATTGTGTATGCTTAAGGTTGTACAGTGTAACAACTCGATATATGTGTACATTGTGCAACGATTGTCACAGTAAGTAGTTGACATCTCCATCACCTCACGTAATTGGATCTTGTCTCGGCAACTTTCAAGTATATAATACAGTGCTGTTAACTATAGTCACAAGGCTGTACATTGGATCCCTAGCACTTATGTATCTTATAACTGGAAGTTTGTATCCCTTGAACAACATCTCCTCACCCCCGTCTGAACCCCCCAGTCCATGACAACCACCATCATACCGTTTATGTGAATGTTGGTTTGCAACCTTGGGAGCTTCCTGGGTATACTCTGAAACCAGCCCCCATACAAAGACAGCAAGGAGAAACCAAAGAAAGAGGCAGTCCACTGTAGTTTGGTAGGTGCCAGTTAAAAAATTTTTTTAATGCTTATTTATTTTTGAGAGACAGAGAGAGAGAGAGAGCATGAGTGGGAGAGGGGCAGAGAGAGAGGGAGACACAGAATCTGAAGCAGGGTCCAGGCTCCGAGCTGTCAGCACAGAGCCTGATGTGGGGCTCGAACTCACGAACTGTGAGATCATGACCTGAGCCAAAGTTGGATGCTTAACTAACTGAGCCACCCAGGCGCCCCAGTAGGTGCCAGTTTTAATAAGCAAGAGAGCTTGTCTATAAAGCTTGTTCTGGTCACCCACAAGATGTCTGTGCCCATCTCACAGAATCTTAAAGTTTGTACAGAAGCCTTAACTAGGTTCAGTCACATGTTACTGTCCAGATGGTCTCAACAACACCTTCGTCTCTCAAGGCTATGTCCTCGAAACAGCTCCCACTGTGGGAATAGTGGGAAAAGTGTATATTCTGAGAATAAAGATGGTGGGAAGGGGGTGAGGAGACACTGATTGCCTGGGTCCAGCTCCAGGGTCAGCTGGTGGCCACGTCCTTTTGATTACCTCCTCCAGCAATGAGTTTGGCATTTTTAGACTTCATATATAAGTGAGGTCATCCAGTATTTGTCTTTTCTGTCTGGCTTATTTCACTTAGCATAATGCCTCAAGGTCCATCCATGTTGTTGCAAATGGCACGATTTCCTTCTTTTTGTAGCCGAATAATAGCCCATTGGATACCACATTTTCTTTATCCTTTCCTTTATCTATAGACATTTAGGTTATTTCCCTGTCCTGGCTGTTGTGAATAACTGGTATTGGCTTTTATACTTAGAAATAAGAAAAAAATAACAGAGTTATGAAGTTTAAGGTTTCAATTGAAATGGAGTAAATTTGTTAGTCAAAACCACACACACGCTTATGCACACGCACACACACACAAACGTACATCCACAGAGGAAATACTAAAAGAGTATGGTGATTTCACTTCCCTCTTTGTCTCCTTCTTGCTACCTCCTTTTTCCTCTTTTCTTTCACTTCTCCTTGTGGTCCATCTAACCACATTTTTATCAAATGTTTTGTCTTCCGGATGTCTATAACCAAAACACACATAGTGAAATGAATGTAATTATTTAAATGCTACCAAGCAGATAAATTAAAGTACTTATGTAGTGCTCAGGCGATTATAACAGGAGGGGGGAAATACATTCCTGCTCAAGATGAGAGCTCCCTGTGTATTTCTGTACCTTCCATATCTTTTGTTTTCTTAATATGGAGAAAAAAATGCCCTGCTCCAATGCCAATGTATAATCACCCAAGTGCTCAGCAATTCATTTGCTCAGTCACCTATTTCCTCCTCTGCTTCTCCAGTAAGATTTCTGGTTGTCCGTTTTTGCTGTGTTATTTCTACTCTTAATTGTACTTCTTGGAGGGCAAATTGCTTTAATGTGCTCTGCTATAGTGTGCTTTAAACACGTTTAAAGGGAAGTGGAGAACCAAATTATTATCAGAATTTTCTCTTCCTTGATGTTCATATCCATAACAAATTGATAGCAAATATTTTCCTGTAGCTCCTTGTGAAATTTTAAAACATCCTTGAGAAAATATTAGTAGATTTTTTAAATACTTTTCATGAATCAGCCTTAGTGAGACCTGACAAAAGAATGAGGGGTCAAGAGCATTATTTCCAGATCTTCTAATTTGCATAGTTAAGCTCAAGGGAACTTTGATTTTTTTTTTTTCTACCAGCTTTCTTTTTCTTCACCATGAGACATTTTTCTTTTTCATAGATGCCAAACACCCACAGGTAAATGAAACTTTTGCAACACTGTTTTCCCCTTAGCATGGAAAATTTCCAACTTTGGGTCACATAAAAATCTACCTTCTTTTGTTGTAGTGATGTTTGCTCATAATACAAAGAAGATACTTGTAGGGGATACTTATATGTGTTTTTTAAAAAATCTGTTTGGCTGGCATATGATTCCTTTCTCCTTGTTTGGGAAATTCCCCACTTTGCGAATCTGAGCAGGATTCAGGTCTTGCCTCTCATCATAGAATCTGGGAAGCCCCACGATTCAGTTTCCCAGCAGCCTTTGCCACAGGACGTAGGCTACACCCAGCCTATCATGCATACCCACTCTGAACTAAGGGATGGGCCAGGGAGCATGGAGAATCCACTCAGTGTCAGCAGTGGTGATAGAAATGTCCGTTTCCTGAGGCAGTGGTGGCAGCAATTCCAGAAGTGACATCCTGTCTCTGGTGGTGTGATGTTGGTCCGTTAGTTAACTCAGCTAGCTGAGTGGTCTGGAGGAGGTCACAGCCTGGAACCATGCCTGGTGAATTTGGTTGTGGTTGGTAGCCTCCTATTGTTCCTGATTGTTTTCCAGAGCCCTTCTCTAGCCTTCTCAGTGATTATGTGAGAATAGCTAACATTGTTTCAGTTAATTTGATTTCTGCTTGAAGCAGCCGGTCTCAGTTTTGTTATTTCTATTATTTGCAACCAAGAAAGCTGATTGGTATGAAATTTGACACCGGAATGGCTGCAGGAAATGGAACCACAGAGGAATGAGGGGAGTGGGGCTGGGACTGTTTGTTTGGCTTAGTTGGAGCTGAAGGTAGTGAGAAGTGCAGCCACACAAGGGATGAGACTCTTGCACGCCATAACATAAAGTGGCAAATCAGCATATTTGCTGTGAACCTCTAGAAAGAAGTACTCATTGAAGACAAGAGGCTTTTGGGAACCAGGTGGGAGCTTCCATACATTGTGGAGGGCTGAGGATTTGAAGGGCTGGGCTGATGTGGTAGCTGCATCTAACGGTGTTGAGCAGCTTAAAGAAAGAATATGACCTCAGATTCGTAAATTGTTTTCTCTAAGCATGGATTACAAACTAGGGACTTTGCTGTGACTGCACTAAAAAGTATCTCATATCTTTTGTCATTCAGGGTTGAAAAGGTCAAAAGCCAAATGTGGCTTGCCCAAATTGGAGTGTCAGTTGAATTCACAGCCAGATCCTTTATGTTGAAGTTTGGGCATTTAGAGAGAAAAAGTAGGACCCTGAGAACTAGAACAGGGGCATGGTAGGGTAAACTTAGGGCACCCTGGATCCCCAGGGTCGTGAAGCCTACCCTTGCCAGCTGATGCAGCATCTCTGCCCTCTCCGATGAGGGTATTCCTGCCTTGATTGAATTTTCTGTCACGGCAAGGAGTTGCATGACAAAGTCAGTTTTCCTTATGCCCCTTACGCCCCATGAACTTGGATCCCAGCCTACCTCAAAATGCCAATGACAAAGTCAGAGCTAGGAAGAGGCTTAATATTGAAAAAATCTGGGAAACATATCTGAGAATGGATTTTGAAGATTCTATGTCCGAGAAAGAATAGAATTTTAGATGGGCTGAATTTACTGCTTTGGGAGCACTCAGCCAGAGGTCGTGGATTTAGTGTACTGGCATGAATGGGTGGCACTGATTCTGCTTGTTTCCTCGATTGGTTGACCACAACTTGGACTTGAATCCCACTGAGATGCTAGAAATTCCTTTACAGACTGCAGAAGCAAGGAATTCAAATACTCAGGGAGATGAGATTGTTGGAGGGGATGTATCATGGGTATTGAACCCCATATTTTAACTATATCCCTTGAGAGGATCTTAATGAAACTCTCTTCAGTAAGGACTTGAGAGATACAGTGATGAGGGGCCTAGGGACATCCTTGGGAAAAGTGAGTGGCCGTCTCTGTAGGCCAGGGTTGCTAATGGAAGATGCTCAAGTTGGAGTGGGAGTCTCTGATGGTACTAGGGATATTAGGGTCCTGGGATGACGGACCCTCAGTAGGAGCACCTCACCATCACAAGACAAGGTAGGCAGCTTGGCCACCATGACAGGCAGAAGGACAGGCGTTTTCATTGGAATGACCAGCAGGGGGTCTTTAGAAATGGCCATTGATAATGAGATCCCTGTGATTGAAATAGATAGGCACTTAGTTATGCGACTTGATCTTTACAACCCCAAACTCTGGATCTTCTGGCAAACAGGCTTGAGTTTAGCTATTATAACAGGAAATCATAGCCCCTCACCTAATTCCCAGAAAGAGATTAATTCATAAGCCCAACATCCTTTATTTTTTTCTTTAATTAAAAAAATTTTGGGGGGCGCCTGGGTGGCTCAGTCGGTTAAGCGTCCGACTTCAGCTCAGGTCACGATCTCACGGTCTGTGAGTTTGAGCCCCGCGTCGGGCTCTGGGCTGATGGCCCAGAGGCTGGAGCCTGGTTCCCATTCTGTGTCTCCCTCTCTCTCTGCTCCTCCCCCGTTCATGCTCTGTCTCTCTCTGTCTCAAAAATAAATAAACGTTAAAAAAAATTAAAAAAAAATTTTTTTAATGCTTATTTATTTTTGAGAGAGAGAGAGAGAGAGAGAGAGAGAGAGAGAGAGAGAGAGAGAGAGGAGGGGCAGCGAGAGAGAGGGAGACCCAGAATCTGAAGCAGGCTCCAGGCTTGGAGCTGTCTGCACAGAGCCCGATGCAGGGCTTGACCTCAGTAACGGCAAGATCATGACCTGAGCTGAAGTCAGATGCTCAACTGACTGAGCCACCCAGGCACCCCAAAGAAATTTTTTTAAGTTTATTTATTTATTTTGAGAGAGAGAGAGAGAGAGAAAGAGAGAGAGAGAGAGAGAAAGAGAGCGTGTGCACACATGAGCAGGGGGTGGGCAGAGAGAGAGGAAGAGAGAGAGAACCCTAAGTAGGCTCCATGTTGTCAGCACAGAACCTGATGCAAGGCTTGAACCCACAAACCATGAGATCATAACCTGAGCTGAAATCAAGAGTTAGACACTTCTGACTTCTGCTCAGGGCATGATCTCATGGCTTGTGAATTTGAGCCCTGTGCCGGGCTCTGTGCTGACAGCTCAGAGCCTGGAGCCTGCTTCAGATTCTGTGTTTCTACTTCTCTCTGCCCCTCCCCTGCTCACAATCTGTCTCTCTCTTTCTCAAAAATAAATAAACATTAAAAATTTCATTAAAAAAAGAGTCCGACACTTAACCAACTGAGTCGCCCAGGTGCCCCAAGTCCAACATCCTTTAAATGTAAGCAGGGTCAGGGGTGCCTGGGTGGCTTGGTCAGTTAAGCGTCCAACTTCGGCTCAGGTCATGATCTCACGGTCCGTGAGTTCGAGCCCCACGTCGGGCTCTGTGCTGACAGCTCAGAGCCTGGAGCCTGTTTCCGATTCTGTGTCTCCCTCTCTCTCTGCCCCTCCCCTGTTCATGCTCTGTCTCTCTCTCTCTCTCAAAAATAAATAAACATTAAAAAAAAAAATGTAAGCAGGGTCAAGAACTTGCCAGACAGAGTCCTGCAAAACAGACCTGAGCAGATTTATTAGAGTAACTGGGGAAAAAGAAATAGTAAGACCTTACAGAGATTAGTAGACGCTTGCTCTGTTCAGGATACGATCTCTTTACTGGAGCAACTCAAGATATGACTCAATATTTGCTATAATTTTTTAAATCTGACACATGCTTTTTTCCTCCAGGCTAATAAGCAGAGAAAACAGTTTGTTTTTATCTGGTAGGAGCAGCAGAATATATTCACAGCTTTGCCTTAGGCAGTGGCTCAATGTCACCATTTTGTCTACAAGTTTGTTGGCCATCACCCAGGGCACTGTTCTAGTCCAATATATTGTGACATGCTAATAGGACCTGGAGAGTAGGATAGAGCAGATACTACTGATGTCCTGGTATAAGATACCTGTGTGCTAGCAGGAAGGAAACAAACAATCTAGATGGTCTCTCAGCATCCATGCAACAGTGAAGCTCCATTCTCGGTCCTTCGTCCTGACACAGTGATGCTCACCATATTGTAGATGTTTTATTTTGTTGTAAGAAATAGTCCTGAAGGGTCAGATGCTAATGTGGTGATGAAAATGAATAAAGGGAAACGTAGTAAGAAAGTTATGCGTCTTGGGCAAAAAATGGAATTGCTGGATAAATTCAAGTAGAAGGCTGCGGGGCGTTGGGGGGCGGTACCTGGGTAGCTGTTGGTTGAGCGTCCGACTTCAGCTGAGGTCATGATCTTGTGGTTCATGAGTTCGAGCCCTGCATTGGGCCTGCTGCTGTCAGTGCAGAGCTGCTTTGGGTCCTCTGTCCTCCTCTCTCTGCCTCTCCCCCACTGGCACTCTCTATCTGAAAAATAAACAAACATTAAAAAAAAGTAGAAGGCTGCATTTGGACGTGGGGCTGTTTATGAAATCTATAATATGTTTTATGCAGGTGTTGCCAAGTGAAATTCCTTCAGGGACCAGGAAGGGTATATAAAAGGTATGAAATGGATGAGGGTAAGACCATAGAGAGAAAGCTTGTTCTGGGTGATTAGAGAAATATACATATTCCTCGTAAAGGCATTAAAGAAGAATTTTAAAACACTAAACTGTCAAAAGAAGCATATTGGTTTGTGACACTACTATATGATACTAAAGGCAAGAAAAAATGATTTAAGAAATTATTTGAGCAAGGATTCTAAATAGTACAAATCTTACTCATCAGGTGAGAGATAAAATTTTACCAGAGAATAAAAAAAAAGATGCACATACACATGCAGCACGTAACCCTCCAAGAAAAATGATTTCATCCATTAACCAAGTCTTTGTTAAGTTCCTACTAGGTCAAATGCTTTCCTGGGCTCTGGGGAGAGAGTAGTGACATGATTAGTCAAAATCTCTGCCCCATGGGGCTTGCCTTCTAGTGGGAGGAGTTAGGCAACAAACCAGTGAATTGGGGAGTGTGTGGAAAGGGGCAAGTGCTACGTATGGAGAGAAATAAAGCAAGGAAGCCTTATATGAGGTGCAAGAACAGGTGGACACTGTTGTACTTTTACGTAGGGAGGTCAGGGAAGGGCTCGGTGAGATGACGTTTGAACCAATGCTTGAAAGAGATGAGGGAACGAGTCATAAAGATGTCTGAGTAAAAGCGTTTCAGGAGGATGAAAAGCAAGGGCAAAGGGCCTAAGACAGGAGCATGCCCATCAGATTCAAGGGACCTCAAGGCAGTGAGCTTGGTGGGAGGGAGTGAATGGTGAGGGACGCAGGCAATAAGGACTGAGAGATGGTTAGGGGAGCCAAACCCCCAAGAAGTTTGACTTTTACTTTGAAAGAGCTGGGGACCATTGGAAGATTCTCAACAGGAAAGCAGCCAGTGATTTAACTTACATTTAAAAAAATTTTTTTTTTAACATTTATTTATTTTTGAGACAGAGAAAGAGCATGAACAGAGGAGGGTCAGAGAAAGAGGGAGACACAGAATCTGAAACAGGCTTCAGGCTCTGAGCTGTCAGCACAGAGCCCGACGCGGGGCTCGAACCCACGGACCGCGGGATCATGACCTGAGCCGAAGTCGGACGCTTAACCGACTGAGCCACCCAGGCGCCCCTTAACTTACATTTTTAATATGATCATCCTGGGTTGAGAAAACTCAGTAGGGCAACAAAGGGAAGCAGAAAGAGTAGCTTGGAGGCTATGTAGCCATCTGGTGAAAAATGATAATGAGTAAGGGTGGTAGCACGGAAGAAGTGGGAATGAATTAGATTCTGGATATATTTGGAGGTAGAACAAAAAAGATGTGCAGATATAGTATACAGATATATAGGTATGGCATGAGAGAGAAAGAAAGGAGCCAGGGATGGCTCCACGTTTCTCACCCAAGCAACCGGAAAGCTGGAGCTGCTATTAACTGTAATGAAGACTTTGGGAGGAGCAAGGTTAAGGGTAAGATCGGGGATTTGGTTTTGGACATGTTAAATTTCAGATGTGTATTTCATATCTAAGTGGACATGTTAAATAGGAAGTGGGGTATTGATCGGTTTAAAGTTAGTGGAGCGGTCCAAGCGAGAGCTATAGATTTGGGAGTCAGCCCTGTATAGATGCATGAGATCGCCACAGTAGTGTGAATAAGTAGAAAAGAGAACCCATCCAAGGACTGAACTTTGGGGCATCCATCCACAAGGTTGGGAAAATGAGAAAAAATTGGCTGATGAGATTGAGGAGGAGCAGCTAGTGAAGAAGGAAGAAAATCAGGAGAGAGTCATCAGCTATGTCATATGCTGCTTGGGGTCTTGAGAGATGGGGACTGGGAACTGACTGCTGTTTCAGACCTGGGGAGGACATTGGTTCCCTGGACAAGAGCAGTTTCAGTGTGGCTTAGTGACTAGGTCCTGTTTGGAGTGGGCTTAACAGAAGATAGAGAGAGAGGGATCTGATGACGGTAAGACCATTTTAAGAAGTTTTATTGGAAAGAAAATGGTAGAAATGGAGTGGTGGCTGGAGAGGGCGTAGGTAGTAACAAACTTGAGAGTTTCAGCTGATGTGACATTTTAATATCTAGCACTTAAATATGAAATGTATGTTGAAATAAATTAGATCGAAAACATGCTATGGTTTCAGTTTTGAAACAATATTAAAACCTCCAATGAATCTTCCATTTCATATATTTATTAGAGTTATTAAAAACATTTAGATTTTCATCTCCACTGGCATCCCTGTCACATGTTGTTAGTTTTAATATGGTAAGTTAGTTATAACACAGTAATTATGCTATGGAATGATAGATTCAGGGTAATTTATAAGTGCACAATTAATTTTAACAAGTTATGAAAAAGTTAACTGGCTTAGTTAACTAGTGAATTCATCTAAACAATACATTTTACTAATAATAAAAACCTAGATTGATTAAGTTTAATCAATTGTTTAGGCATTTTACAAGGATAGTCTATGTGGGGAAGATTTTGGACATTAAACAATAGTGATTAGGGGCACCTGGGTGGCTCAGTCAGTTAAGCGGCCGACTTCAACTCAGGTCATGATTTCGTGGTTCACGAGTTCGAGCCCCGCGTCAGGCTCTGTGCTGACAGCTCGGAGCCTGGAGCCTGCTTCAGATCCTGTGTCTCCCTCTCTGTCTCTCTGTCCCTCCCCTGCTCAAGCTCTGTCTCTCTCTGTCTCAAAAATAAATAAACATTAAAAAAATTTTTAAAATAGTAATTATAGTTTGGGAATTTACATCCAGCCAGTGAAGCACTTCTCTGAATCCATTTCTCTCTGTGTTTTTGTTTTTATGCATTTTGTATTTTTCAGCCTGTCATACTTAAATTAATTGCTATTAAGTGGTAAGTGATTTAGGGGAAATTGTGTTTGTACCCTGCATACCTGAAGTTAAAACATTAATTTGAAATTTGATTAGAAGAAAATACAGACTGGTCGTTATTTTGTCTCACTTCCAGAGACAGTATTTTCTATATTATGAAATCAGAAAGCACAAAGGTTTAAAGTTCTTATTGCTTTCTTTTCTATTTCTTGAGCCAAAATATTTTAGCATATTTAATTAGGCAATGCTTCCAACAACACCACTGCTCTGAACATTGATCGTACTTGTCAGTCTTGATACGATCCACATTCCATTCAAAATGAGTGACTCAGCACCTCACCTGGTGCAGAGACCAGAGCCCTTCCTAGCTCATCCCTGGAAATCGAAAGAGAGACTGTTAATGTGACATGATTATGATTTATGTCCCATAAAAGGTAGGGCCCTACTTTGGCTTGTTTATTTGAAGTATTTATTTACTGATGAAGAACCTTTTGAGAAGGCTCTTTCCGTATGGACACTTATGGAAAGAAATGGTTTTCTGCATCCTTGTGAAGCCCTCTTCTATAAGCGCGTGAGTAGTTTTCCATAATTAAACCTAACCAAAAAGACCGATAAGTATTTGTTCTACTTCCACGGCAGACCAAATAAAACCTCTATGTCAGACTTCTAGTGACTATCACAGCAAAAGTCCCCCAATACAGGCTTTTGATTGCACTTGGAATTTTTATGAATCTGAAGCATTTTTCCTTGGTCAGGGGCACAAGGTTGGTGGGGGTGTTGGGGGTGGGGAGAATCCTTGTTAGCATCATCTTTGCACACAAGTCTGGTGAGTTGTTGCCTGTGGAGGGAGAGATGGAGGGTACCAGAAGTATCTCCTCCCTTTGACCAATTTGTCTGTCTCTCCTTGTTGGGATCTGAAATGTTAAGAAACTCTTCAGGAATTAAAGTATCATTATCTGGTCTGCCCAAATCATAAGTGGAGGCTCATCAGTTGGTTAAACCATCTCCTTCTAAGGCTGTGTGGGGAGAGCGGGGCCCGGCAGGAGCAGGATTCATGGGAGAGAAGAGGGACTGGCCCACATTCTAGGACCGCTGGCTATTAGGGGCACAGAGGAAGGCCACGGAGTTTGGTTTATAGGAGCATGTCGCCCCTGCAGAAGGTGGCGGGACACCCCGGGAAGTTTTCATGTAGCCAACAAACCTTTGCCTTGTGTGTCCATCTTACATGACAGGCCGGGGGACACAGAGATGAGGAGGACCTGATTCCAGCCTTGAGAAATTTGCATCCATCAGGGAAGGCAGACACAGAGGGTGCTGTGCTGATGTATCCTGGCAGTCCAGGTTTGGGAGTGCAGAGGGCAGCTGTGACTCACTGGAGAGGGCCTCTTGTTCACACTTCGGCCTTGCGTTTATGAATTACTTTTGCGGAGGCAATTCTGGCTATTAGGCTGCTCTGCTGTATCACATTTTCAGAGGTGAAATAGAGTGAAAGGGCATGTCATGGACCCATGCTTCTGCCAGAGTGCTCCCCTTCCCCCCCCCCCCCCCAGAAAATGGAAGCTCTTCTGAGCATCTGTGTGAAGACAGGAGTAGGAAAAGTCTTAGCTTTATAATCTGGCTTCATTTTTTTATTAGTTCTGGTGGGCCTTGGACCAAGACATTGAATTTCTCTGAGCCTTATCTTCCTTGTCTGTTTGATGTAGAGAATGCTTTCCCAGTTCCTCCCGTTGGGGAACTGGGAAAATGAAATGGGATAATGTGTATCAGCATTCCTGGCATATGGTGGATCGTCCAGGACTGTAAACCCTGTCCACTCCATGGCCCAAGCCCAGTGCAGCTGACTAATGACCAAGCCGGTCCGGACCCCTGCCTAACACGGGGGCCGACAACCAGCGGACCAGGTGGAAAGCGTCATCTCTGCCGTCGAGCCTCTGGCTCTGTGGAAGGGAAAATTAAGTGCACCATTTAAGAGAGAATATACATCAAGCTATTTAGATCTTTCTGAATTCGGATCCAAATGGCTTGCCGAATGGCTTTTTTGTTTGATTTGTAGAGAATTTAACTCCCACAGTTTGGGTCACAGCAAAACTTGGAAGTTATTGTTCACAGTAAATTATCCTTATTCTCAGTGGTAGCATGGCTTCACTTCCAGATTGGCAAATGTAAAAGGACAGTTCACTGAGCGGCAATATTAAGAGAGCGCTTCATGTTTATGTAATAACGTGGGGCTTTGTGTGCTCTACAGAATGTACAGCTGTAATTAGATGTTTCGGATACATGTCTAGACAGGGTAAAGCTTCAAGAGCACTTGCTCAATCCTGGGAAAAGCTACAGGTCGCCTGTTGGTGACCAGAAAAAGCTCTCCTTGATTAGCAAGTTAAACGTGGAGTTAACTCTCCGGCGCTAGGTTCATACCCAAGAGGAAAAGCAGATCTGATGAGATTTGACAGGACCAATCATTTATAGAACTCACCCAGGCCTAACTTTGTGACCTGATTCGAGGGTGCTAAAAATGGTGTCTCCCACGTAACTTTCTACCAGCCTCCTACAGACCCACGTTCCCATTCTTAGTATCACTCCTTTGATGAAGTCATTCTGATTTGAAGAGGCTCCTGTAAAATTCGAGCTTGTCCCTTAGGAAGGTCACACAATGACCTGGATTGCTCAGTCTTAGGGAGAGTAATGAGGGAACGCATCACGGGATAGGTAGGTTTTGATGTGAGGGCAATAGGACATTTGAAAAGGTTTGGAATCGAGGATGCTTTTTGAGGGGGATGTGCCCAGGTGGAGAGGGCTGAGGGGGCAGCATGAGATCTTAGGGTAACTTAGGGAAGGGGGCAGGAAAAAGAGGGGGTTGGTGAAAGGGAGGGGGTTGTCCTGTGTGTGCCTCTGTGTGTGTGTTGCACAGGAAGCAAGGGACAAACCCGCTTTCCCTATATCCCTGTTCTTCACGACTCATCATGAGCCCTGACATTGATTATTTCAAGCAAAGATAAAAGTACCTGGAAACCAGCCCCTTTCTGGGTCCTTTATGGTCACTATATTACTCTCTGGTACTGAGACTTAATAGGGTCTGCCCTGCAGTGTAAAACTTCCTGCCGGGATGACTGAGATTCATACTCCGATCTTTCCTTCTTGGGTGCCCTCTCTCAGCATCTAATGGCCGCTGTAGTCCCCACACTAATCCCCGGAGTACGCATGACAATTGACGCACTGCAAACTGTTGTTAGATGATTTGCGAAGCCCCATTCCTGATTTCCCAGAGACACCGTCAAAGGTAGGGGCCAACGGAACTTGGAATTCGCAAGTGCAACGTGCAGACTTCAGTCTCTGACTTCCTAGAGGTCTCACTTAGCCACTTACTGCAGTTGGCTCCTCAAATTGAAGCCTAGAGCTACTATCTATGTGGTGGCTTTCCCTGGAACTCTGTTTACTCTGCATCAGGCAGGGTGCTGGCTTCACACACAGTATCTCATGCTCGTTGCAAACCGTTAGTTGTGAGGATTCCTCACCGCTAGTCGGGAGTCAGCTAGTCGTTAGAGTTTATATTTTACCATTTAGAAATTTGAGGTTTTGAGGGACACTGGGGTGGCTCAGTCGGTTAAGCCTCCAACTTTGGCTCGCTCAGGTCATGATCTCACGGTCTGTGAGTTCGAGCCCCGTGTCAGGCTGTGCTGACAGCTCAGAGCCTGGAGCCTGTTTTGGATTCTGTGTCTCCCTGTCTCTCTGCCTCTCCCCTGCTCGTGCTCTGTCTCTCTTGCTCTCAAAAATAAATAATATATATATTATAATATATAATTATATTAAACATAATATAATATACATAATATATAAAATAAATATGTAGTATATAAATAATATATTATGTATTATATATATGAGGCTTTGAGAGGCCAGGTAATGTGTCCAGTGCAGAACAGCTGAGGAGTGAGACTCCTGGGATTTTAACCTGGAAACGTCACCCTCCGTCTCCTGCTCCACGCTGTTGTTCAGGGTACCTCCTCTCCATCTGGGGGTTTCTATCTTTTCAAAAAGATGGCATGCAGCCTAAGGGACACATAACTTGTCAACTGGAACACAAATGGCCACGGGAAAGCAACGTGGAGAAAGGGCGCTGAGGCACATCTAAGCTATAGGGGAACGTCACCTATTTGCACACTGCCCTAGCCCTTCACTGGACACTGACATGGTAGGGTCTGCTCCTGCCTAACTCCCTCAGACCCCAGGCCTAGTCTTGGACTCTGCCCACATGGAATGAAGGCAGGCCCGCCTTGTTTTTGTAGCAAATGTGCCTTATTACCGAACACCATACCATCACGTCTTTTATACCTGGTGTTTGTCATTTCTCTTCTGTTTATCTTGATGCTCAAACCTAAGGTATTGACCTTGGCCTTCTCTCCTTAGCTCCACGTCAGAGTCTCCCTCCAGCCATGCTACCTCCGACTGCCCTGGGCAGAAGTCCTCCCAGGACTCCAAAGGATTTTTCTCCTTTGACGCGGCCTCTTGGCCTCCTGCTCTCGTCCAGCAGTGCCAGTAGGAACCAGCTGTGAAGCCATGAGCCTCGAGGAGGCATCACTTTTCTTCCTATGGCCTTGGCAGTGCTGGCCCTAGCTCTGCGGTCCCTGCACCAGGCTAGCACTGCCCTGCGAGGCTTTGACCAATTTGCAGAGACTGAGGTGGAGCTCTTGGCCCTGTGCTCCCGGGCTCACCCTGTACAGCTCAACCCGTCATGTCCAGAGACCTGCCGGGACTTGGGAGCTCTTGCATATTGTGGCTGTCTCAGTCTGGAACAGCACAGTCAGAGGCAAAAGCTGATATGCTCCCACATAACTTGCGAAAGCAACCCTAGAGAAGAAGTGGGGAAAAGGAGCGAGACAAAGAAGGAGGGAGGATGGAATGTACAAGATGTAGTATTGGTCAGGCCGCTGTTTCCTGGCAAGTGTAGCTGCTTGTCTGATCTTATGCTCTCTGATCTTATCTTCAGAGAGAATCCATGATAGTGACTACATTTCATGGTCATCCTTCCCCAGGGAGGAGGGGACAGGGTTTTAGTCAGTGGATCCTCTCTCCTCTTGGTCAAAGTCTGCCCCAAGGGCCGACCTGGACATCCAATTTGCATAAGCTCAGGAGTGGCCAGCTGACCGTACCACACCTTGCTAGCAACTCACACCTCAGCAGCAATAGAGAAGTCGTGGATGGCAGGCCAGAGGGATGTGACGTGCTCACCGGTGACGCGAGGAGCCGTGGCGTTGACATCAGTAGTGATACCCGGATCTGCAGCTCTTGGGGGAGCACAAGCTGTGTTAGGTCCGTTCGGCGTCAGGAAAGCATGTAGCTCTGGATGATGGTTAAACTGAATCCGGTCACACGGAGCACTTTGATGTCAGTGCAGGTTGGTTTCTGGGCTTGCTTGTGCTGCTAGGAAGCTTCTTGTCCATCCAAGGAAATATTCAGTCTCCCTTTCCAGTTCCTAGGGCTGCGCATGTCTCCAAGGGGTATCTCTTATGGGGGTGGGGTCCAGATGAGGGTTCTCTCTGATTGGAGGGAGGGCCCAGATAATGCTACATTAGTGAGATACTTCTCACAGCAAGAGGAAGAGCTGTCCCTGGAGCAGCTGATGAATGTGGCACTGATCACATACTGAGGGCCCATGTCTCTGGAAAGAAGTACTTATGGTCAGAGTCCGGAGATCTTACTCAATCCATCGATAAAGCTGTGTAAGGCCGGTAGGCCATGCCATATCGCCACCTTGTTTCAGCTCTTGTAGATGTCCTCCTCCACGCCCTTCTGGACTGGGTGATCATTTATTTTTCCTGACACCTGTTGGATGTACTCCCTTGACCTGGCCTTAAGTGAGCTCCTGTAGTGACCACAGCTCACCCAGAAAATGCATGTTGAAGATACCAGAGATAGAGTTCTAGGGTTACCCTTTCTTCATTTGGGAAGTTGATGTCAAGAGAAGTGCTTGTATTTCTAGAGGGGGAGCCCTGTGGGCATACAGAGGTTCTTTAGGTTTTCATTATACTGAATTAATCTAATTTGACTCATCTTTCACGTGGCCTCCTACAATGGGTGAGCCTTGATCTGGACTCTGGCCCAGGTTAAAGCATTTAACTAGCTAATGGCCTCTTTGACTTCTGACCCCATCATGGCCTCCCTTGACCCAGTCTGTCTCTCTAACATAGTAAAAATAGGCTTTCAAACTGAAAATAGGGAAGACCATGCAAATCCAAATGATTTTCTTTTTTTTTTTTTAAGTTTATTTATTTTGAGAGAGAGAGAGAGAGAGAGAGAGAGAGAACATGTGTGTGTGAGTGGGGGGGGGGAAGGGCAGAGAGAGTGGAGAGAAATACCCATGCAGGTTCCATTCTGTCAGTGCAGAGCCCAAGGTGGTGCTCAATCTCACGGTGGTAAGATCACGACCCGAGCCGAAGTCAAGTCTGATGCTCAGCAGACTGAGCCACCCAGATGCCCCATGAAAATGATTTTCATAATCGTTATTATCCAATAAACCAGCAATCTTGCATAGTAGGGGGAATTAGTTGCTCTAAAAGTGACGTACTGGATATATTTCCTTGGAGAATGGGGGGTGGGTAGGTGGTCCAGCTCACCAGAAAAAAAGTGCTCTGTCTACAAACTTGGTCTCTTCATTTTCAGCAACCCGCCAGCCAAGCTTCGTTTTGCTGGGAGTATGAGGAGCAGGGGTGCCAGGCTCCTTGCCTCTAGCTGCAACGCTGGAACCCGAGCCTTGTTTCTGAACAGGAAGTTGTAGATATGTGACAAAAGGGGCATTCCAACAACTTGCTCTGAATAAGGGGAATCTGATCTGAGCAGACTTGCTGTCTCTACTGCTAGAAAACAGCCGCTTCTGGCAACCCTCGAATGAAAAATTCCCACCAAATAGAAGACTTAGAGCCCCTTTTCAGGTCATCCTTTTAGAAACCAAAGTAGTGAAATTGGTCTAACTTTCCTTTGAACACAACTGCACCCTTCTGACTATGTCACCCACTAATGCGGAGTTCCTGGCCCCTTTTCAAGTTGCCGGAACTGAGGATTCCGCTTCCAGCTTCTAGCTCTTCCCATCCATGCTCACCGTGACCTCACACGCTGGGACCACGCTGCCATCCCACCCCTCCCATCTTCGAAGTGACACAACAGGAAGTCTGCATTCCTGATGCCAGGGAGACCTGCTCTGGCTGCTGGGCTGTTGAAGAACCATTACAGAATGTTCAGGGGGCATGGCAGCCTTTCACGAGGCAAACCCCTCGGGCAAAACCTTCCAGGCCCTGCCTGGCCCAGCTGTTCAGGGAAGATCAGTGGCCTGAGCAAGGGCGGTGTCCTGTTCTGCATGGTTACTTTGATATGCCAGGCCCCACATACAAGCAGCCTTCCAATACCACCACATCATTCACAAACTCATCTCAGAGCTGCTTGCCTTGACCTATTTCACACTCTGTGTTATTCTAGCCATGGATCCTCCCGGCTTCTGACCTGGGGGCTGACTCACTTTCCTGTTTACAGCCTTGCCTCAACCCTCATTCCTAATGTTTTACATAGTTTCTTTGGCAATGACCTTTGCTTCCCTTTTGACTAGAGTTCAGATTCTCCTCTGGCCAGACAACCTGTGACTATTCTGGGTAGAAGTATGCCAGAGCTTACCTGGCTCCCACCACCCTTGGTCCCTGGTGTGGCCTCCTAAGAGTGCTGTGTCTACCAGACTGGCCTTTGCGTGATTGGGGTAGCCTCAGTGAAAGAGGGGAAGGTGGAAGAATGGAATAGGGAGGGAAGGAGCTAGGAAGACAAGGACGAATAAGTGCCTTCCTTCTGTGAAAATGTAGCACTATTGATGCAGACATTAAAAGGAACACCAATCATTTTACGCCCATGACTTTTAGATTTGCTCCATCTCAAAGAGGCACAGCAAGTGATATGAACTTTTTGAGTCTGTATGGGCTGATTGGGAGCATATGGGTAGCGCTTGATAGTAGGGTTGCTCTGTATTCTAACTGGAAGTCCAACTTACCATTCTATCCACAAGTGAATATTTCCCAATGAGTAATTCTACTTTTATTTCTCAATGAACTATCCAGTGCGTACTCAGATTGAATGAGACTGGTGAAGTTTGAAAACACCATGATTTCTAATCAATGAAGTTGGCCATACAACTTCATTGAGTGTCAAGTTTCTTTCTGATGCTCTACATATGGTAGATTTATTTTGGGGATTCCTGCTCTGTTCACATCTTCTTCTCTGAGAAATCCCCCTTACCCACAGCACTGCCAAAAACATGGACTTGGGTGACCATGTTCATACCATGGGACCCTCACCACAGGTGAATGGACTAGTGATGGACCCTTGAAGCTGATATCATCAGTTCTCCATTGAGTCAATGACCAGCCAGGCCATCTTGCTTGAAAATTTGAGCCAATGGGCATAAAGATCATTGTCAGTCATTGGTGGGTGCTAGACTCTTAAGGTTATGTTGAATAGAACCAGAGTCAATTCATGCTACATAGGCAAGCTGAGGTTGTGAGACAGCAGAAAGCATTAATAAGCAGAGAAAGCTTGTTTGCAGAGAGGAGGATGCATCAGACAAGCAGGGAGTTAAGGGACTCCCCGAGACAGGGACTCAGTGAGAGAAAGATGAAGCACATGACCTAGGTTCCTGTGGCTTCCCAGCTCCCGACCCCAAAAGGTCTCTCTGTCCTTCATTTCCTACTTGTTGGTATCCATGAGATGATTTCTTAGATCCAAGACCAAATGATCTCTACTGCCTCAGAGAGTTTTCCAGACAAGAGAAAGTTGAAGGATTAGATCATTGCTTGATTTTTTCTTCTCCCTTCCCTTCCCTTCCCTTCCCTTCCCTTCCCTTCCCTTCCCTTCCCTTCCCTTCCCTTCCCTTCCCTTGTCTTCTCTTTTCTTTTCTTTTTTTAGATAAGGATTGATGTTCCTTCTGGCTAAAAAACCTTACTAAAATAAACTACTACTTATGTGTTGCCAGCCAGTGGCTGCAAGGGAAAGTTGTAAACTTTTGACAATTAAGGAAAGGGTGGAATGTTTTCTACTTGCTTATTTTGAAGTAGAGCTTGATGTCATTGGAAGCTATTTTTTACATCCATATTCTTGTTGTTAATCATTTAGGACATTCTGGCTTTTAACTGTTTTCTCACTTGTGATAACCACATTGACTTTATAGGGTGTGTCCTTAGGAACTCACCATTTGTGGAAAAAAAAACCCACAGAAAGCCCAACATTACACATAAGCTTACATCAAAGGACGAGATAGCCTCTGCTCATTTACAGTAGTGGGATTTCTGATTATCTGCACCAGAGACAAATTCTTGATTGCCTTGTCAACAAATTCAGTGGCCAAATAACTAGGGATTTTTATGGCTGGGGAAACTCCAGATATATAGCATAAGGGAAGAGGCAGGGATGAGGGTGGGGTAATTGAGGCCGTGATCTATCTCCAGCAATTACAAGTTGTGCTCCTCATCAGACTTAGCTCCTACACCAAATTGGTATTTATCTGGATGAAGAAGTGTAAATAGTGGGCACCCTGGGAGTAGAGTTGGGGTTATCCCCCTTTTTTTTTTCCTCCTGAGATGAGCTGAAAGAGAGGGCACTCTTAAGTTTGCATAAGACACTAAGGTAGTCTGGGTGATACAATTCAAAGTTCGGTAAAATCCTCTACAGGAAGAGATTTCATACCTGAGGGAATGGACAGAAAAATGACTGCCAGTTGGGAAAAAGATACTTAGGGAATGATAGAGGGAAAACTCACTTACAGTGAGAGGCTATGGAGCCTAGTAGTTAGGCACGTGAGCTATGGACCCAGACTACATCGATATACGGCCTGGGTCTACCACTTAGCAGCTGTATGACCAGGCACAGATTACTTAATTTCTTGGTGCCTCACTTTCTTCATCTATAAAACAGAAATAACAGTAGTACCCACCTCATCGGGTTGTTGTGAAGATTAAAGGAATTGATGCACATCATACGCATAGAGCAGTGTCTGGCCCAGAGTAGGTGTTTAATAAATGCTAGTGATTACTGTTCTGTAAGACATCACCAGGTATGTCAACAAGATCAGCAAGATGCACGAGAACTAGCACCACAAGTATTCTATATTCTTGTTCTGTTGAGAAAATCCAGTGTATTTCCTCTTTGACTGTGGAATGTGTGTCTTTTGGCTAAAACAAGAAAGAAGGTACACGAAAGGGCTACTAAAACGAAGATGGGAACAGAGGGGCTTTCACATAAGGAGGATAAATAGATTGGGTTCTGGTCTGGAAAAATGAAGACTGAGATGCACTAGGATGAATTTTGTGAGAGACGGGAATAGAATGAATAATAACTTGTTTATGAAATACTGGAAAATTAGAACTGGCGTGAAAGACGAATACTTTGAGGTGAATACTTAAACAGATGGTTACTTGACTGTGCTTGCTGGGAGTCGCTCAGTTATGGAGCTCGTTAAGCTCGGGAGTTTCAAAGTAATCCTAATGATGGGGGTGGGTTATGGTCCTTTAACTATCAAGGGTCATTAGGGATGTTTGTGATAGGGTCCAGTCCAGCATTTGTAATAACTTACATTAATGTAGTATGTAGCTGCTTCAAAACACTCAGCAACCTTAATTCACTTGATTCCCACAACAGTGAGCTCCTGAGCTTACACTGTGGGCAAGTCTCTGCAGGGAATCAAAAGGTGAGAAAGATGACTCCTGTTGAAGGTTCTGATCTGTGTTGCCACCCAGAAAACACTGTAATTAAATTAACTTAATTTGAAGGTTTCGTGTAGTTGGTTCACTTTTACTTACTTGTAAGGTCTTGAGACCAGGGAATTTTTGCTTACTTTTTGAGTTCAGGATTGGTATTGTGAAGAAATTAAGGAAATAAAAGTTCTCTTTTTGTTACTGTTTTGCTTTCATGAATTCTATCAAGGTGATACGCTAATGTCAACAGAAAACTTATTCTTATATTTATTTTTATTATTAGAGTAGTTACTCATAAATATCAATTTTAGAGCTCTGTGTTAATTTAGAGACCATCTTCTTCAATTCCTCCTTTCGCCACTGAAGGAGGTGGGCCCCTTGGGTGACTTTTACAAGGTGGCAAAGCTTGGACCAACGCCCAAGTTCTAGTCTCTGGTGTTTTCTTTCCCATCAGGCTGCTTCCCCCAGAGGATCAGTGTGATTGTAGTTGAGCTTATTTCTGTGTACACACAGACTCAGATGTGTTATGATTTATCTTGGAGCAGACTTATTATGAAGCCAATGAAGCTTAAGCTTCAGGGCCCCTCACTTGTATGAGCCTTGAGTGGGGAGAGGAAGCTAGGTTGCAATCAGGAAACATTTCTGTATAAACGTTTCTGGCAAATGACCTAAAGAGGTAATGTAAGAGATGGACTTGGCTTTCCAAGGCTCCAGTCATTTGTTGTGACCTTTCTCACATTCTAAGAAACAGAAACTCCTCTAGTACCTATTTTCTATTTGCAGTTTTGTATTCCTTTTCTTAAAGAAGTACCCCTTCCCTGCTGCAAGATTATAAATTTCAGGCTCTGTGAAACGTGATTTGCTTCTGATGCCCAAAGATGTAATCAGTTGGAGATTTCATTGTAATATTTCAGATTTTGATTTTTGAATTAATTTTTATTAAAAAAAATTGAATAGATTTAAATTATTTCTATTTTTGTTTCATTTTAATTTTAGTTTTTGTTATAGTAAGAAAATAACAAGTTGTGTTAAAATTTGTAAGCAAAAATGGTAGCTCCCTGCCCCAGCCTTCCCTACCCCTTTTGTTCTCCAGAGTCAAGCACTCTTAATTCTTTTAGATATTTTCCCCTACTGCTTACCTCTATGTTGTTTTTTACTAACTTGCTATCTTAGTTGATCACTTTTATGTCAATTTACAATAATATAAAATTTTATATCAATAATACAATAGTATTGTATTATGTATTACTATATCAGTTGTATGTTGACTTCCTGTAATGGTAGCTAAGGATTTAACTTTAACTCTTAAAATTCCTTCTCTCTCCTCTTATTTCCCACAAATAGTCACATCACAATTTTTGGTTACCTCTATCATCACTATTTATATTATGATGGCCATGCAAATATTATTTACAGCAAAAGCAAGTAGAATCCTATGGTATCCTTTCTTGTTCAACTTTTTATTTGTCCTAAATTATCTTATTTTCTTTTGCTTAATTTTCTATTTTAGCTATCTGAGACTAACTCTCCTTTCTTTTCATAGAGCTTTTTGTTTTCCCCAGAGTCTGTCCATAATTGCTTTGTTGTTCCTTTTACTTAATTTTCTGTGTATCTTGCCAAATACATCATCAGAACTACCAAGCATCTATTTTATCAATATTATTTGTGGAAGTGGTCAAATATATCAGATAATTTATCTGTCTTCTACCTCCTCTTTCTCCCCTCCACCCCCCATCCCTGACCCCAGACCTTCTTGCATAATCCTTCATCCTCCTCTAGTATGGAGTGTTTTTTTTTTTCTTCCCCTACTGTCTGGAAATTTCATATGATAAGCCTTTGGTGAGGATGATTTGTGAAGGTGACAATGGGCCCTTTCTAAATCTCAGGGAATTGTCTACCCATTATAAGCAATTTTATGTAGGGCACCTGGATGGCTTAGTCAGTTAAGGGTCCAACTTTGGCTCAGGTCTTGATCTCGTGGTTCATGAGTTTGAGCCCCATGTTGGGCTCTGTGCTAACAGCTTAGAGCCTGGAGCCTGCTTGATTCTGTGTCTCCCTCTCTCTCTGCCCCTCTGCTGCTCGTGCTCTGTCTCTCTCTCAAAAATGAATAAACCTTAAAAAAAGTTTAAAAGTAAGCAAGTAACAATTTTAAATAAGCAGATTTTTAAAGTGTATTTTAAATATCTCCTACCATTCAAGGACTGCCTTTATTTTCTGGTTGACTAGATTTTCATAGTGGGGTGAAGGAAATTCTCCTAATAATGGATAAAGTACCACATCTGGATGCCTAAAGTGTCTGGTAATTAAAAGAAGCATTTGCTAATATATAATCCAACTCCTATTTTCTGACATGTATATTAATCTTAGGGTGAGTTATCTAAATTTTGAATCCCAGATAATTATTAAGAATATATTCTCAGATAATTTCTTGTGTACTTGTCACCATGAAAACTAGTTTTTAATATATGAAGTTAAATGTAATTTTAAGACACAAAATATGTTTTAAAAGCTTGTTTTACATACTGTTTTTTGTTAGCTGCCTTAGGAGCATTACACGATAATAGGGAATTAACTATCCAATAATACTTTCCCTCCTTGATATTTTATACATGTAGAATATTTGGTTAATTCTCCTGGATCCTAAGTAGGGCAATAGCATTGTTTTAGTTTACTGAAGTAGAAATTAAGGCCATTGCGATTCATGATTAGGTCTTCTTATGCGGACTTCTTATTCTCAGATAATGCATTCTCCTGTAAAGGAGGATACATGTTTTCCTAAATAATCCACTATATAAATCAGGAATGGTGCTGACTCTTTAGAGAAGGAGAACTTATTTTCAGTGTTTTTCAGTATATTTTAATCCTATTCCTTTTGAGATTGATGCGATTCAAGGGGCATGCTATTCAGTTGAATTCTTGTGAAACAAAGCTCTATACTTTCCTTTGTTTTTTTTTTTTTTAATTTCCTAAGAACATCACTGGAAGAAAACAGTGTTTCTGAATCCTTAAGATCTTAGTTGAAATGCTCAGCCCTGATAGCCTGTACAGGCAGAGATGCAATGTCTGTGATCAAATCCTCCTCCCAGAATGCACTGCTATTGGAATGCCCCTGGCCTCTGTCTAGATCTAGTTTTGAAACAACTACACATCTCAGGATGCATCACCCCTTCACCCTTCCTTTTCTGTCTTCAGTCATATTGTCCACTCAAAGTTGTGGACAGACATAGGAGTGGTAAATCCCTAGGGGCAGGTGTAGTTTGACCTGTTTGCCCGAGATTTTCCCCCCAGATTTTTAAGAAATGGGGTGGTGATGGGGTTCACACTGAGGAGTAGTAGAAAGCAGAGAAACACCTAATGGAGATTATGGCAGGATTCCTAGCTGGTTATCGATGGGCTGGTTGCTTACTTCCCTACTTGATGTCCTAAGACTTATAAAATTGAAAGTGCTTTTCTAATATCTCCATTTCAACTTACTTCCACATGTAGAGAGAGTGTTAGTGGTTAATTTGGTGTGGTAACTTATTTCCATCAGTTTTCAGGGATTTTCCCAGGATTTTAGTAGGCATGATGGATTCTAAAGCTGTTCTCTGGGGATGCTGTACGTTTCTCCTGAAATTGTGGATACTTTAAAATGAATGATTTTGCTATTTGAGTGTTTTGTATAAGGGATTTCTTGGCACTTACACTTATACTGTATTACTGGAAACTATCAAAAATAAATGTGTTTACTCAATCACCTAACTATGAAAACATTTGGTTTGTTTCATCAGTTAGATTCAACATCACCTCTCTCTGAGGAACGGTTAAAGTGTCTTCTGAATGAATGCACACTCAGACAAAAATCCATGATTAGACTTTCTTCAGAAAGAGGAAAGGAAGACATAGAGGATTCAACAGCCCAGTCCCCCCATCTTTCCAGATCTGTCCTCTCTGAGCTACTAAATGGGTCAGAAACAAAAGTCACAAGCACAGAGGTACAAGATGCAAATATGTCTGAGAATGCAGAATGTGAAACATGTACAGGTTACTATCTCACCAAAGCCTTGACTGGGCATTGCATGTCTCAAGCACTTGTCATCGAAGCAGAGAATTTGAGATGCCTCCAATTTCCCAAGGACAAGGTTATTAGTGACACAAAGGACTATTTTATGTCGAAGACTATTGGCATTGGGAGACTGAAAAGGCCCTCTTTCTTGGATGATCCACTGTATGACATCAGTGTGAGCCTTTCATCTGAAGACCATCGTCTGGAAGTCAGCTCTCCAGAGAAACCAAAAATGGGTAAGGCGTAGAAGATGTGTATTTTGGTGAATAATACTAATTATCTCAATATAAAGGTGTTATAGTTTAAGGTAGAACAGGATAGGAAGTCATAGATGGTGTCAATAGCATGCAACATAACAAATTTATCAACGTTTGTATGAGATCAAGGTTGGAATTAGTGCTCTTATGAGATATATTATTCCTAATGGTGATTAATACATATTCTGGGTGGCTATACAGGAAACAGTGATGATTTCAGAATGAAAGAGAATTTAGTTTGGACAGATACAAATAATTTGGATAGTTTGCTAAGTCTTTTAACTTCCAAATTTCAGTGATGAGAATTTATTCCAAGGGATGAATTTGTAAAATGTGAAATGCATTTTATTAGTGGTTTTATTAGTTTCTACACAAGTTCCCATCCCAGCTACTTGTATGCACTCAGGCATTTTGTCTTGATCTGGTGTTGCATTTTACAGTGGTACAATGGTACAGGTTATAAACACTACGGATATTTTTTTTTGAAATAAACAAATATTCAATTATTTATCTAAGTTAGAAGTCTAACATAATCTGTGTTGTATGTGGTAAGTCTATTTAAATAGCCTCAACTTTTCCTCTAATGTAGATAATGCTATTGATGATGTATTTTCTATTAAATCTATATCTTTCTGTAATTATCTATATATTACCAATGAAATCTGTAATCTATTAATTCTGAACTAACTCCCCAGTCCCATATTTCTAACTGCCTGCTAGCCGGCTCCATGAGGTTATGGCCTCAAACTGATTTCCTCATCTTTCCTTTTCAACTCAGATTTTCCTCTTCTTTCTGTTTCCTCACTCACCCAGGTTCTGTTTGAGTCATCATTGAATCTCCTGTCTCTTTTGCTCCCCACCTTCAACCTTCAGTATTGTTTGCTCTACTTTTGCAGTGTTTCCCATGCTCATCCCTTCTTTGTTCTTCCTGCTGCCTCAGCTGGACCAGAGTAAAAGCCCTCTGATCTGATCTGGTCCATCCTCCCCGCCTCTGATCTCTCACCTCCTCCAGCCCCTGCTGACCCCCACTAAACAAACCCCTCCAAAGTACAGCTTTGATAGCCACACCTCCCAGCTCAGAAAACTTCTTGAGCTCTCCACTGCCCGCTGAATGAAACCCGAATTCTTTCCCTTGATGTTCAAGGCCTCTACAGTCTGACTTCAATCTCTTTGTAATCACTCTCTACCTAGTTCTCTAAATGTTATTCAGGTTATGGCTAATCTGGTCTCAGGATTTCCAGTGCTTTCCTCTGCCCCTGTATTAGCCCCTACTCTTTTCTTCTGAAGAATGTTCAGGTACCCCTTCAATGGCAGATGAATTCCAACCCCATCCTTTCTGAATGTAACCTTCCTTGTTTCTCTCTTTTAAACGTTTGATTTCTCCTCTGAATGTCCAAGAACATTGGTCCCCTATCAGATCATTTCACACATACTGTCTTGAAGTTGTTATGCACACACACACACTTTCTCTTCCTTAGAATTGTGAAGTATTTTTGAGGACAAAGATCCTATCTTTTGATTTATTGTTACTTCTGTGATGTCCAAAGTGCTGTCCTAAACCAAGTGCTTACTTAATAAATGAAACAACTTAAATTATCCAGTTTTAGAATAATATGCTGAAAATATAGTTCACGCTTATTCTTCACAGTGTGAATGAAAGCAGGTGGTATTGTTTAAGAGCTATGTAAGCCTTGGGGCACCTGGGTGGCTCAGTGGGTTAAGCATCCAACTCTTGATTTTGGCTCAGGTGATGATCTCACAGTGGTGGGATCGAGACCCATGCGGACAGCCCAGAGCCTGCTGGGGATTCTCTCTCTCTCTCTGCTCCTCCCCCCCACTGTACTCTCTCTTTCACAAAATAAATAAATAAATAAATAAATAGGAACTATGCAAGCCTCACATTGTCTATAAATATTTGGAACTTTCCCCCTTTTTAAATGAAATTTTACAAGCTATGAAGTTTTTACCCAACAGCAGAGTTCATTTTTACAATACACAATTCGATTAGATGGCTGCATTATGCATATCCCCACTAAGGATCTTCATTTAACAAATGAACTATGAAAACTTTGTTCTATTCTCAAATTGCAGTATATTTTCTTTCTTTTTGGATAAAGGGTTGTCATCAGAGAAAGTATCTCCTCTTTGTCTACTGTAGGCAAACCTGCTAACTTTGTGGTGATTTATTGTATTTGGGATCTCATTCCCTTGGTAAGGGGGTTTAGAACAGCACTTTGCTAAACTATGACTTTGCTTCTATGGGAACTTGAGTCACACTGATGTATATCTGCTTCTGAGCAGAACATAACAAGATGGAATGAACTAGAACTTAACATGGCTTGCTGGGAAGAAGCTGTGAGGGTTTACCTACAACTTCATGGAACATGCCTCTGAAGGCACCAGATAACCCTAATGTACGATTAGCACAACTCTTGTGAGTTTGGAGGCTTGAGATGGCCTACATGTGAATATGTGAGCCACATTTTATTTTCTGTTTATTACATTTTTGTTTGTTACGTTTCTGTTTATTACATACTTTAAGGCATAGGTTCTGCACGATCATTTTGAGTGCCTGTCAGCGTATCGGAGGTTGGAGTTTTTCACTTTACTAACCTCAGTGTTCAAGATCGAAATACTTTGCTAATCAATTTTATTCTAAAATACTAAATGGAAATTTTATGCTTTCTACCAAAGTGAACACCAAAACTGAATGCCAAACCAGTTTTCTTGGCAAAAAGCCCTTTACAGACATAACTTTAATGAGGAATAGCAGTGTTTTCAGCTGCAACATTATATTCAGGTCTTTCTTAGGAAATAGACACACGTGAATGTGATTCAGAGCAGATTTCTAGAAACAGGCAGGAGTGAATGAGAAAAACCATTTATCATTTTCTCTTTCAGTAGCAAGTACTATTGTATATAGTAGTCTTTTTCTTGATGAACTGAGGTCTGTCACAAGTATTAAAATTCTTCTAGAAGGCAGAGTCAGATACAACTTCGAAAAGAGAACCAAACTGAATGCCATTGAGGTCCAGTTTAAATCGTGGTATTGAAAAATAAGGATTTGCCTCAGAGCTGTATTAAAAGTTCCATTTTTCTTGTGCTTTCAGCTTAGCGGTAACTACTGATAAAATTTGAATTTCTGGATACAAGGTCCAGTGAATTCAGTGTTGCGCTCACTCACTGTGGGGGCTTGAGGGGACTGATAAATAGAGTTTTCTCTTCCCCACCCAGGTCGGAACCAACTTAGAGATAGATGGACTGTGACGGATGCAGAATAAGGAGGTTGGCTTCATTGCTGATGAAATGTAGGGCGTTGTCATGACCTGTGTAGGCAGCCAAATGGTCGT
This sequence comes from Lynx rufus, assembly GCF_022079265.1. Classification (NCBI taxonomy): domain Eukaryota; kingdom Metazoa; phylum Chordata; class Mammalia; order Carnivora; family Felidae; genus Lynx; species Lynx rufus. The sequence continues at coordinate 34,867,194 of NW_025814827.1, forward strand.
CCGAATGCTACGTCCTCCAAGTGAACTCACACACCCAGTCACTGGCAGAGGTGAAAAGACTCAAGCCTCACCTGTGGAAACCTGTCCATGTGGAACCAATAGTCTGGAGGAGTCAAGAAGCACCCTTGGCGGGGGAGGGGTGGCGTGCTAACTCCTGTGGAGGAAGGGGCTGAGCTGAGCTGTTTCTTCCCCCAAACTCACTGGTCAGAGAACTGGCTCTTTTCCCTTGTGGAGAGTGGAGGAGGCTGGAACAAGGCTGGATGTTTCCCCACCGTAAGTTTTTCCACATCCAAGTGTGAGGAGAGCAGGGAGTAATTGTTCTTTGGTACCACCTAACCTCAGAGGCACCACGGAGTGTGCTGGCACTTCAGAGAAAAAGTCCTTCAGGTCTATGGTTAGTCTAGTATTTGATCAAATTATCTTTTTTTAAAACTGTTTATTTTTGAGAGGGAGTTGGGGGGGGGGCGGTCAGAGAGAGAAGGAGAGAGAGAATCCCAAGGAGGCTCTGCCCTGAGCCCTATGTGGGGCTGGAACCCATGAACCATGAGATCATGACCAGAGCCTCAACTGAGAGTTGGACGCTCAGCCGACTGAGCCACCCTGGTACCCCTACTGAAGTTCTTATGTTGACTTGCTTTCCAGATAATCCAAACCAAAAGGCATCCGTGCATGGACAGCATTCTTTTCCCCACTAAGTGTTTGAGCTCCTTGTCAACAGAAGTTCATATAGTAAAGAGGAAAATATGAATAACAAAAACAAAAATAATAGAACAGGGCAAAAAGGGACATGAAGCCTATCACGTAGCAAAAAAAAAAAAAGGGTCAGAACTATACTAACTCTTCAAGGAAAAGAAAATTCAATTTCCTTCCCATAGGACCCATATGATGAATAGTGCTTTTAAAAATTTCTGTAACAAATGAGTCAGATAAGGTTGTTTTAAAAATAATAACCCTAAATGAAGACTAGGGCCACTGTTTCGGTTTGCTCAGGAAGTGTCCTGGTTTTACCACCGAATGGTTCTTGTCCTTGGAAACCTTTAGTCTCTGGCAAACTGGATGATTGGTCACTGTAAACTGAAAGTGAGAACAAGAAACCAGAGAGCAAATTAATGAGTTAAAGCTTGTAGTAGTGTGGGTGAGTAGTAGGATCCCAGACTAGAACATAGAGGAGCAGAGGGAGGGCTGCTATGCCCACCCACCTGCATGATGTCACCTAGTGGTTGGGAGTGTGGACTCTGAGTGAGACAGATCTGGGTTTGAATGCTTGCTCTATTAGCAGTGATCTTAGGCAAGTTACTTAATCTCTCTTCTCTACACCTTGGTTTCTTTATCTAAGATAAGATGGCTTTAATACTTACAATAAGGATCGAATGAGAGAGTCCACATAATTAGGTCAGTGACTAGACTGAGTTGGCTTATACTGGTCCCTCCTTATCTGTGGTTTCAGTTACCTGTGGTCCGCAGCATTCCAGAAGCAGGTGATTCTTCTGACAGTAGGTCAGAAGGTTAACGGTAGGCCAACACTACGTCAATGTCTGTGCCATTCACCTTCATCTCCTCGTGTAAGCATCTTATCACTTCACATCATCACAAGAAGGGTGAGGACAGGACAAGACATTTTGAGAGCGACCATGTGCACAAAACTTTGATTGCAGTATGTTACCATTGTTCTATTTTATTGGTTATTTCAATCTTTTATGTGCCTAATTTATAAATTAAACCTTACCAGAGGCACGGATGTATAGGAAAAATCCTAGTGTATGTAGGGTTTTGTATTATCTATGATCTCAGGTATGCGCTGAGGGTCTTGGAACATATTCCTTGTGGACAAGAGGGACTAATGTATTGAACATTTAATCAGGAGATTTCCCATAAAAGCCTGGGCTTCTGACTTTCCTGATAAATCAGCAGGTCCTTAAACCAGTAAGGAGAGCTGAGTGGATGTTCCCTTTAGAAGGAGCACATACACTCAGGGGGACATGGCCCCCTGTCTGCCCCACTCTACTTCATGTGCCTGGGCATTTGGAGCCCTAGGATTTCCATCCCAGGTTATAAACCCTTGCTGCTCAGAGTGTGGTTCAGTTACTGGGGGCTTGTTAGAAAACCTACTAAATCATAATTTACTAACAAGATTGCCCAACGATACTCACTGTGAAGTTTGAGAAGCACTGTTACAAACCATGGAGCATTACTCCTAACCGCTCTGAGCATCAGGATCATCTGGAAGTTTTTTGCTGGTCTGTTTTATACCTGTGTCCAGGGCCCTAATCTGACTTACTTAAATTAGAGTGCCCGGTATGGAGCATTCAGTCTGCCGAATTAATGCAAGCTACAAGATTTTGCCTTGCGTATTTGAGAAATAGGTGTTTCGGTTTAGTTGTAACAAAGCTCATTTATGTTCTCTGTTGGGGCCCTCAGAACAAGTTCTACCAACAGTGGTAATGTACCATCTGAATATGCTTCAAGTTTATTTGATTGTAATTTTTACTTAGGTACATTTAAATTTTATTTTAATTCCAGTATAGTTAACGTATGGTGTTGAATTAGTTTCAGGTGTAAGATACAGTGATTCACCATCGATTGTAACTTGATTGTATCTTGAGGTGGTTGTAGGTGGATCGGCTTTTGTGAAGGATGTTGGGGTGATTTGAAGGGGGTGTGTGTTAGTATACGTCCTTACTCAGACCACCTGAACAGTTCCCAAGACACTGGATTGTTTTGAGAAAGTTTTCTTTGTTGTCACACAGGCTTCCCAGTTTGTAGTGGAGCCCTGAGATTCTAGAATAGTAACACTATTAGCTAACCTTTTTTTTTTTTTCCATTAAAAAATAGTTTGGCTTGCTCTTAGGGAAATACTTGACTCATCCTTGCCTTGATGAAGTTCTGTTTCTCTCAAACTGTGAGTGCCTTCGGGCTTCCTAGTTATTGTTTGCTAAATTACTTTTGCAAGGCTACTCACTGCTTTTCACACTCTTAGTAACTTAACCTCCCAAATTTATTTGATCAAAATACCAGAGCTGCTCTATTGCAAGTGTCCAGTGGTAATCACATTTTGATGTAAAACTTGAGGATATAGTAAGTTTATATTTGTTAAGCTTATCTTTTCAAGTTACTTTCACCTAATTTTCTTTCAGCCGGTTCTTGATTTGAGGTGGACTTTTCATATAAATATGTGCCAGTGATTATTTACTCTATCTACTGATAAAATACCACTTGATCATTTTGTTTAGTAATGTAAACAATGGCATGTTGGAGTGTTTTGATATTATAATGTATTACCATTTTATCAGTTAATGAGAACTTGTGATTCCATTGCTTCATTCATATTGGGTAAAATGAAAAGATTAAGATCGTCACTGCAGACTACCTCTATGGACCAGAAATACTGGCATCACTAGGAGCTTTTAGAAATGCAGAGTCCCAGGCCCTACTCCAGACCTACTGTATTAGACTCTGCATTTTAAAAAGATGATCCAGTAGGTGATATATGCTTGTTAATGTGTGAGAAGCTCTGGTCTACTAGTCACTCTACTTCAGGGTTGTGGAAAAAAAAAAAACAAAAAACTAATGGTGAAAATAATGTCAATTATTTGATAATGTGCTCAATCCCTACTTTTTCTTCTTAAATTTCATTTTAATGAAGATACTACCTTCTCCAGATTGTTTTACCTCTCTAAACATCTCTCCTGTACTGCTTTTGGGTAACCTTCCCCTTTGACACCCAGAGCAAGCATATCCTAGCTTGGGTTCTCTCCTCTTGCATGGCTTTATTTGGAGACAGAAATGGCCAGTATGGGATCATCTATGCTTTGTATACTTTTGGTTTTCAAATCTCTCTACTTGGCATCTGCCTCAGGGCTGTCTGGCATTTTAAGCTATACTGAGTCCATCCCTTAGGCAATGCTTCTTACCTTTGGTAACATATTAGAATGACTAGCTGAGATTGAAAACAGACTAATGTGCCTGGGTTCCATCCCAGATGAATGAAATCTATTTCTAGGGGTTGGCTCTGGACATCAGTATTTTTTTTTTTTTTTTACGGTGGTTGACATCTTCATTGCTTTGGCAGTGAGAGGCAGGTGCTCAGAAGCTCTTCGTGGGGTGGGCCTGCTTTCTCTTTACTATCATGGGCTCGTGGCTGCAGGGGTTGGCGCTGACTCTGCCAATGGCAGCCATGTGCAGATCTGAGCGGTACTTGTTCTTGCGGATCATGTGCCTGATGCTGCTGAGGGAGGCCCAGGCATTCTTGTTGACGGTGGTCCACACGTAGGATGTGGCAGGTTTTCACTGGCCAGATCTCCGCTTCATGACCACCACTACTACCCTTTTGCCCTTGGCTGCCGGCTTCACGCCCACAGTCTGGCGGTGCATCAGCCCCTTGTAGCAGAGGGAGTTGTGAGCCTTCAGCTTATTGGACTCTGTGATGTACACCTGCTTCTTCCTCTTGATCAGGAAGCTGGAGCAGTTCTGCACGACCACCCATTGTAGGCGGGCAGACATGGCGGCAGCTCCTTTCACTATGGCAGCCAGAGGTGGGAAGACTGGATACCAGTCTTTTTGAAAGTCCGTGTTGGAGGACTCAGGTGTGTTGGGTGATTCAGTTGTGTAGCCATTGCTTTGAAATCACTGTGCCAGGGTTCCACTGTGCTCACTGTATTCATTCATTAAGGACATTGCTGTAGGATATAAGGAATAAGACCTAATCACTGCTCTGCATTATTTCATAGTCCATTGAGGAATGCAGGCACTTAAGCAGAGAACCACAGCAGGGGCGAGACAAGTGTAGTAAGAGCTTCTGGACAGGTGCACAGCAATACCACAGACAGGATGATGAACGTGGGGAGATGGGGAAGTGGCATTTAAGTTGAGCCCCCAAGGATGATGATCTTTTACTGGGTGGGCGAGAAGTGGAACACTCCAGATAGAAGAAATAGTACTTGCGGAGGCCTGGGTCACGGTCTTATCCTCATCTCAGGGGTGGGATATTGAGGTCTGTTTCTCATCTATCCCACCTTCCTCCCTGCTTAATATTTCTTCTCCGTGTGTTCACAATATCACTGCATTTCTCACTTCACTCTCTGAAACTCCAGATCATTTGTCATTAATTAAAAGATGAAAAAAAACATTACTGACATATAATTTATATACCTGTATTCATTTCCTGTGGTTGCCACAACAAATTATTACAACAGAAATTAATTATCTTGAAGTTCTGGAGGCCTGAAGTCTGAAACTAAAGAGTCAGCAAGGCCATGCTCTGCCTGGAGACTCCAGGGAAAAATGCGTCCCTGCTTCTTCCATTGTCTCAGGCTATTGAGAGGCTATTGCTTCTTTGGTTTCCTTGCTTTGTGGTCACATCATGCCAATCTCTGTCTCTGTTTTCACATTACCTTTTTTTCTCTGTGTGTGTCTCTCCAATCTCCCTCTGCTTTTCTCTCTTATTAAAGTTTATTTTTTGAGAGAGAGAGAGAGCTCGTATGTGTGCATGTATGAGTGGGGAAGAGAGAGAGAGAGAGAGAGAGAGAGAGAGAGAATCTCAAGCTGTCAGCAAGGAGTGGACTTGGGGCTTGAACCCATGAACCGTGAGATCATGACCTGAGCTGAAATGAAGAATTGGATGCTTAACCAACTGAATGACACAGGCATCCCCATACCTCTACTTTTCTCTTCTAAGGATGTTATTGAAAACAGGACACATCTGGATAATCCAGGATGCTCTCATCTGAAAAATAGTTATAGTTTTGGTTATATCACCTAAAAACTGTGGTTATTGTTTTCAATGTGCAGATGAAGAGGAGACTGAAGATGTGACAGAAGATTGGAAAGAATCTTGAGCGATGACTTTCTGGGCATGCTTGCTTTGAAGGAAGTTGGTAAATTAAACTGTTTTCTGAATTCTTACATTCATTGACTGCATCTATAGAGACCATTCCTCAAATACTGATTTTTAATATTTGGATTCTCTCTTCCTAGGTTTTGCTTCTTTGATATTTTTGAGACATGGGGTGCATTTGGTCAGTGATTTTTTTCTTCACTGAAATGCCTGGTGAAATTGTGTTTTATTGCTAATCTTGCAACATCAGGGATATGTTATAAAACCAACATTTTATGTATGTGTGTGCTTTGTTAAAACTAGTTGAAGTACTATGATGACTTTGTATTTGATTTTATATGTTACAACTTCATTGTGATTTAGACAGATGGAATCACTATGGCTTCTTATTTGGGCCCTGATTTTCCAGCTTTCTTCCCGTCTGGTGCCTGTTAAGTACAACTTGCCATAGAAAGAAATGAATTTTCTCAACAAAGCAATGTTAGCAAGGACTTTGCTTCCTTACTAGCAGTGGTATTTTGCTCAAGCAAGAGTTTGATTTACTTGAGTTACTTGATTTTTATTACCATTTATCATCTTGCAGAATTTGCCTTTTAGAATGCAGCAAATAAATCATCCAGATTGGAAGGAGTTTATATGTCAGGATTTTGAGCAGAGGTTCTGTGCTTCACTTTAATTGAACTGCCTTAATCACATTCTCTCTGAAGCAAATTCTGTGGCTGCGGGATGGACTCTAATGATTGCTATAGTCCAGGATTCATGCTTACTGTCCTAGATGGAAGTTTGGTTAATCTCCCTGGGATAACCTCTAGAAACTAGGGGCAATCGTAAAGAGTCAGCAGTAACCATGAGTGTTGAGGAGGAAATGAACATAGATCCACTGCAATTACTAACTTTCTACTTTGTTTCAATGAGAATACTATGGTAAACCCTCTAAATTTAAGTAGCTTGGAGACCAGAGGGGATAGATACTAATTAATTAGTAAAATATTAAATAATTTGTTCTTGCTCCTCTCCATTGGACTTACAGATGTCATAGAAAGAGACCACCACTTTCTAGGTGTTCACTTAATACACAACTATTATGAAAGGACCATATGAAGAGGTCTCCTATGACCTCTTCTAGGACCTTCTAAGGTCATACTTATGCAGCAGGGATGGATGATATTCTTAATCAAAGCACCATAAGCACCACATAGAGAGGGCAAAGGGAAGACACACTTTTTTCTCCAGAGTGCATTAAAAAAAAAAAAAGTAGAATGCAGCAAATAAAGATGAGCTACTTAAGAAATGTTCTGGGGTACTATTGAAAGAGAGAGAAGTTTTGTCTAGTTACAAGTCAGTAACTTGGATTCATGAGAAAATTTTATGTCAACACTTTATACAATGAATTGGCACGAAGTCCAATTTATTTCTGATGAAAAAAAATGAGTTAGCTATTGTGCTACCTTGAATGAAGGTTGGGGTAATAGGTATGTAGCTTGATTCTTTTTTGCTCACACACATTTTTATCTGCTGATAGTTGAGGATGTTAATGATTGCTTATATCACATTTCCTTGACTTTGGAAAATAAACTCTATAGCTATTACATTTAGAGGAATGGATAAGCGATTTCTTTTTTGAGCCTCCTTTTTCAGTTTACATTAAACTAACAATGGTTCATATTGATGTCAATGTGTGACAGTGCGATTTATCTTGACGCTGAGTTTTGTTGGGGGAGGGTACCAGCAGATGTTAAAGTCGTGCTGTTGGACGCTCCTAAAAATGACACATGCATTTTAAAGTTTGGGTCAGGGGAGGGGTGTTATGGGTGGGAATTTGCAGTGGTGACAGAGAGGAGCCATTTTTGCCCATCAAACTTTATGAAGAGCTCAGGTTTCTAAATCTCTGTGCTTCTGGTATTTGAGTGTGTGCAGTGGGGCTGGTTGGGGGGGTAGTTTTGTTGGGGGTGGTGAGAGCTTATGGCTTTCTAATGTGTTTCTGCAAACGGTATTTGAGGCATACTGAGCTTTTCTGTTATAGGAGTTTAAGAGAAGGGAAGGAATACAGAATGATCTCAAGTAATGGATTTTTTTCATGAAAAGAGGTGACACAGTTCATTCCTTAGCATGTCAGCTGAAGGTACTTCTAACAAGGATTGGTAAGCTAAATTTAGAATACAATTCAGATGAGACCAGGTGCATTCAAGGGATACAATATAATTCAACACAAAGGCTCCAGAATTTTTTTAAAAAATGTTGCCCTGATAGGGAAAGTGTTCTTATTAAAAATCAGTGTTATTATTTTAAGGTTCCCTCTAGACCTGAGTCTTTCCCCCAGAACAAGATCGAGAAGAAAAACTATGAAAGAGCAAGAGCTGGCTCCTATTAGAAACAAATTTAGGATCTTAAAATTGAAGTTTTTTGCTATGACTTCTCAGGAAAACTACCCGCACCACCTTTATTGTAAATCCCCACAGGACTAAAAGTTTATTGCCCTTTAATCCAATTGTCTCTAAAACACATGATCGTAAACTCTCTTAGCAGGAAAACTCTCTTAGCACCTTGATGGCATAATCTTAGTTCTTAACAAGCCTTTTATTTCCGTACAATCTACCGATTTGAAGGTCAGTCTCAAAGTAAACATGAAGGATACCTGGGAAAATAGCTCCCATTCCTGGACACTTTTTGTGTCCTATCAGGATCTTTACAGTTCCTGTAGGTTTGCTCCTTAAAAAGTGAATTAGGACTGCCTGAGGGGCTCAGTTAAGCGTCAGATTCTCGATCTCAGCTCAGTCTTGATCTCAGGGTCATGAGTTCAAGCCCCGCATTGGGCTCCACGTTGGACCTGGAGTCTACTTTAAAAAAAAAAAAAAGTGAATTAGAATTCTCTCCTAAGACTTGCCATGTTTGTGCTCCTCTGAGAAGGGATGATGTCCTCTTTCAAAGAATTATCTTTCAGATCAGTTTTCCAAACTCTGTAGCCCTTTTTGATATCTTATAGTTCTTTATTCTTTACCTAGGCACTATGAAATGATTTGGTAATTTATACTTCTGTATGATTATGCTGCCTTAGATGGGAGAAGTGTTTTTTTTTTTCTTTTAATGTTTACTTATTTTTGAGAGAGACAGAGACAGAATGCGAGTGGGTTAGGGGCAGAGAGAGAGGGAGACACAGAATCCGAAGCAGGCTCCAGGCTCTGAGCTGTCAGCAGAGAGCTTGACCAGGGGCTTGAACTCACAGACCACGAGATCATGACCTGAGCCGAAGTCAGACGCTCAACTGACTGAGCCACCCAGGTGCCCCAGGGGAAGTGTTTTTAGAATGAGAGGGAAAATCAACAAGAATCTATCTCGGCCAGTCATGTGTGGTGTTTCATGGAACCCCAAAGCCAGACCTTTAACCTACTCACAAGATTTCTGATTGTACTTGTTGTTATTAAAACTGGAAATTAGTCAATATTTTGCTTTCATTGTTAGCTCACCCATACTCAAGTTCTGCTTATTGTAATGCTTTGGTCTTCTCTTTAAAAACTTGATACTTGATGTGTATTTTTTGGATTTCTTCCAAATCCTTTTAGTCCTGTTTTTGACCAAAGGTAAATTCATCTTCTGACAGGGGATGTCTATAAAGTTTGGTCCAATTTGGTAATGACAGTTCCTCCCTCATTCGCACTTCTAACGCTTCTCGACGACATGTAATTGTGTGCTACCTATCCAGTGCCGTCATGCATGGGTCAGAAAATGTAGCCGTGAGCATTGTGTGCACCTCGCTTATATTTTTTCCCTTTGTTTTCATTGTTCTTTTTAGAAACAGAACTGTACTCTGAAATGGACTCAACGTTTAATTACCTTTCTAAAACATAAAATTGTATCCTATTGGGGTCCACCTTTTGAGTCCTTGCTTTGTTTTTAATAGGGCAGGCTAATGTTTTGTTCTGATTCCACAAATGCAGCAAATGTGTTTTCCAAGCAAATCAGTCACCTTCAATTGGATAGAAACTGTCAATGTTACTAATATTTACTGTAATGTCTTGTGTATGTTGTATTGGTTTAGGAATGGAGTTTACCCACACCTCATAATAAAGCCAGTAGAGAATAAATAAACATGGATACAGTAAGTATAAATATAAATTTCCATATGATTTATTGTCGTTCCTTGTACGTAACAGTAATATACAAACTTACACTGCTTTTAGAATGTAAAATGGATAAAAATGTGTACAAAAAAAGCACATTCCTAGAAAAAGGTATTGGTAAATAGTAAAAACTGGGGGGTAACAAGCGAAAAACAAATCAAAAACAAAACAAGAACCCCAACAATTCTTCAATTCAGTGTGCAAACATTTTATAAAAATAGAAATACTAACTCTACAGGCAGTATTTCCTGATAAATTATTTAAATAGCGTATCTACACAATCTGAGATCTATTCCAAAGGCAATGAGAAAATAATTTATAAAAATAAAGCAATGGTATATAAGATAGAAAAAACATAACTTTCAGAAAATGTATTTAACATTTCAATGCTATTTCCTTATTGGGAATACTTTTCTGCAAAGAGTTTTTATACTATGTACAACATTGACTTTTTTTTTTTTTTTAAGGTACTACAGTAGCTTTAAGTTTGTAAGACACTTAAACTCTTTCTGCTTGATCCAAAAATTCTTTACTCAGTCACACAACAAATGAGGTAATATTTGTATATAAGTTTCACCTTTTTTTTTTTTCTTTCCTCTTTTGGAAAAATGACAAAGTGTAGATGCTTTTCTTCTCCCTGGAAATAGGCACAAGGGATAGGGTACGACAGTATTAAAGGACTCTTGGCTTTCTTTTTCAAAGTTACAAACACTAGCAAATGGGCAACTGATTCCACTTGAAAAGACAAAAAAAATCCCAAATCATTCACTCTGAGCACAAAGCAAAGAGCAGCCTGCTCTGCTGATTTTCCTTGTGCCGTTCTTGTGAGAGATTTGCTGATAAATCTCCACTACCTGCTGTCAAACACTTTCCACGTGAAACCTAGATTCCAGGTAGAACAGAGTTAATAAATAATCTGTATTTACAATCTTACAGTCATGAAGACTCCTAACGAAGATGATCCAGATAGTCCTTACGCTTCTTCCTGTTCCATGAATAGTCTTTCAGACAGATCCTCCAAAGTAAAAAATAAATATTTTATATTGTAAAGTGTTTGTAAAACAAAAAAAAACCAAAAAAACAAAAAACAAAAAAAACAAAAAAAAAAAAAACCCCAAAAAACAAAAACAAAAAACCAAAAACTACAGTCTAAGATAGTTGGAAAACTCCATGACACTCAAGAAAAAAAGAGAAAAGGAATGTTTTAGTTGAGAATTTTGTGCCTTTCTAACCATAAAAATACAAGCCCGGCTGCCTGTCTCTTTGGAGGCAGCCTGGTGCTGAGATGGTAGGTTTTGTTATTTTCCTGCTACATCTGCACAAGCTACATCTGGAATAAAACCGACAATTTCATGGTAACCAGGCAGTGGCAGCCAGCACAGCCTTACAATGGTTTAATTCTCATTCCCTAGTTTGGTCACTGCAGGTGATGTCTAAGGGATGGGGTTCTGGGAGGGAGTCCCAAAGCCAGTCTTTCCCTCCCCTCCCTGCTTCTATTTAAGTGCCTATGTACGCGGTTAATCAGCTAACACTGGTCAGCATCATGAAATCCAGCAAGTCTTTCAATCCCCTGAAAATGATTGAGTACCGAACATGTAACAGCTCCACCTTTTCTTCATACAATCATCTGTTGGGGCCACGCCCTCCCCGTAGGGCTTTGGCCCCTGCTCCTCCTCTTTCTAAGCGTCAAGCATGGTGGTTTGCCAATTCTAGTGAGTCCTCCCTTCTCCCACACGCCTGAAAACGCTTTGGAGTCCACTGCTCAGAGATGGCCTCACGCTAGCACCCTACCCTGACAAAAACAGAGTGGGGCAGCCACCTGCCCACTGACGCAGGGGATGCTTTTGCTTTTTGGAAAGCAAACCAACGTAATTATTTCTGTTCTTGGAAGATTGTCTTTGCATTCAGAGGCTGTATGCTGAGTCTGATTTGGAAAACGGCATTTTCTTGAGGCAAGTCCCATATCCTAGGAGTCCACAATGATACGCAAGCAGAGAAAAGGCAGGGAGGAGTGATCCTAGGGGTTTTCTTAAGCCCGTGGTTCCAGAAGGTGCAACACCAGCATTGGTTAGGATCAGTCTTTTGATCAACAGTCGGATGATTAGGAATCTGTTCAATAAACAAACACATAAATAGATAAGCCAATTCATTCATGAAGGCAGTAGCGTTAACAGTTAACAAATGAACCTTAGCATAGCTCTACTTTTATACTGACAAAAGCTTAAGACTGTCAACTTATTAAATGTTAATGAGCTTGACGGAGCAGGACCTTCCAGGGTATATGTACACTATGCTTTCTAAAGCCTTCAGTGTTTAGGGAGTATTCCACGTTCAGACTCAAAGATTACGTCATAATTTAAATCTGGAGTAAAATCCGTCTTTTTACTGACTGATCCTGGTAGGCATCAGGTCTTGGCCCAGTAAACATTAGACATTGTGTGGTAGGCCCAGCGCTGGACTTGAGGCTCAAGTAAGCACAGAGAGAAAAAGACTAAAAATAAACTGAGGTTCTAGTGAGAATTAATTGAGCCCATCAGCCAGACGGTAGTATACCCTTTCTACCCTTAGACACAAGGAAAGGCTGGGCAGGCCCTCTTATGCTCGAATGTTGGGAATAAGACTAAGTAGTGTGTAAGGCACAGAAACAGGTCAAACTTGAAAGTAGTATTCATGGGGTCCAAACTGTACACCAGTTTGTCCACAGTTTATCTTTCTACTGGGAATGAGAGCACAGAGACTGCTACGCAAACTGAGGTTCTTAACAAGGAGTCCAGCTTTCATAAGCCACAGCCTATAGGCCTTGTTTTTATCGTGGTCTTCAACAGCAAAATAGAAATAACCCGGTCTCTGAAACCGTCTTTTAAACAGATGCTCCCATAATGGGCACTCTCAATACTAGTCTTAATTAGAGATGTCAAACGTGGGTTCACTGTATCGTTGCTCCTACCTCTGCATTCGTATTTCAGGTCGGAGAAGAACACCATTTCTTGAGAGAAGACAAACAACCCCAGTCTACCTCCAGCATAGGTTTTGTCGTAGATGGGTCCTGAGTCAGCCATGATTTTCTTCCCTTCGTACATCACCACTCTGCAGGGAAGAGAAAATCTCGTTAGTGACACTCCTAATTTTTGGCTGCCTCCTCCTTCACCATCAGTGTGTGACTAAGTGAAATGTAATCAACACCATCTTACCTAATGAAACCCGTCTTTGGTCGGTGGCTGAGACGCCATCTGTAGGCAGTGAAATCTTTCCAGCCTATGTGACGAGGGTCATGCCACAGAGTGCGCACCTGAAGGAAAAGGAAAAGGTTGAAACATGGCTGAATCAAGATTTCTATTTCATTCTATAGGAAGGAGTACTTGAAGGGTACCAAATGGGCCTAAATTAGAGGGCTGCAATGTTGGATTTTTTCCAAGACCTTTCACTTGATGTGTGGCCTTGAATCAAGGAATCATGATGTGTTTCCTTGAAACACAGGAAGCAGAAAGAGGAAGGAAAGTTTTGTTTGAAGAGGCTGAAACGGTCTTTGGATCTGAAGGGAACTCTTGGTTACAGGGAGCTCCCCTCTCAGAGGCCGCCATTTGGTTTTTACAAAGCAAAACTTAATGCTGGGGTTGCTGGGGCCGGGAACTTGATATCTAAGACTGCCTGGGGCTAGTCTTGGCCAAAGCACAGGGTCCCTAGTGCTTGTCCAGCACCTTCCTCGGGGGCCTTGTTCTCACCTGGCCAGGGGTGTTTCCCGTGTGCCACAGGGCGTTCCGTAGGTGCTCGCCTGGCCCTGTTGTGGAGTTCACCACTTTCACAGAAAGGCCTGAGTATCCCTGAGCCCTTGTGGGGTTGGTGTCCCAGTAGGACTGGGTGACTTGCTTCCACATCACCACATAAAAGCGGCTGCTAGACTGGTAGCCAAACACAAATCCAGCATAGTCATCATCCCTCTCAGTGTTGATGAAGAAGGTGCCACTGAAGTCCACTGCATTAAACTCATCGTAACCTAGAAAATGAAAATGAGGCCAGATGTGGGTTAACAGCTGCAGCCCTTCAGAAGCTCCTGGGTTACATTCCCAGACATCCATAATACTTCAGGGAGACACCTAAGTGCCACGTTTTACATTTGCTTCTTTCCCGTGTATGCACTTGTCTTTTGTTTGGAGAACTCCTTACCTACAGCAAGTCCTGGATCGCAGTTGACAGTCTGGACGAGTTCTTTACCCTGATGGCGCACCACCCAGTTAGGGTCATTTTGGGATGTCCCTTTGGGATCTAGAGGAATCATCTGGAATCGGCGGAAATCGGTCTCACTGATATCAATGTTTTCGGGACAGATGTCATCGATGTCTGGCACACTGTCATGGTCAAAATCATCTTTGCAAGCATCACCTCGACCGTCACCTAAGGTCAAAAAAGGCAAGAGTTCAGTGGAATTTTGAAATCTTGCTGGTGTCAGAAATTCACTCTCTTGTCTAAGTTGGCATATGGTGTTTTCATCCTTGCAATTATCCATTTGGTTTTGCTTTTATGGTCTCTGAGAGAGCCATGGTGTCAGTCTCTTAAAGTGGCTCCCCTAACTCACCGTCAGAATCCTTCTGGTCAGGATTGGGCACGAGTCTGCAGTTGTCCCTATCATCAGGAATGCCATCGTTGTCATCATCATGGTCACAGGCGTCTCCCTTGCCATCCTTGTCATGGTCAGCCTGGTTGGCATTGGGCACATAGGGACAATTGTCCAGGTTGTTCTGGTGGCCATCTTCATCAATATCCTGATTGTTGTCACAGGTGTCTCCGATGCGGTCTGAGTCAGAGTCGAGCTGAAAGAGACAGAAGCCAACGGTAAACTGAGGTATAAGTCATGACTGTTAAAGATGACTTACAGAAGATTCTCCCATGTTTAATATGGCCAGTGGGGTTTCAGGTCTGTAAGTTTCTGCCAGAAGAGAGCCAACCCTTCCAGGAGATTAAATGATATTAAAGAAATAAAATTTATGGTAAGACCCAAACTCCACAAACAGTGGACCCTCCGTGCCATTTGCTCTGCAACGTTATCCCAAAGATCTAGAACTTTATTGTTCTGGCCCCAAAGCTATTTATCCTATTGCTTTTTGTTTTCCAGGACCTCATAAGAATAAGTGCTATGAAGAAAAAGCTCAATCTATCATTTCTATAATCTTACACAATTTTCATTTTTAAAAAGCTGGATTCTGGGGTGCATGGGTGGCTCAGTTCACTGAGTGCCTGGCTCTTCATTTTGGCTCAGGTCATGATCTCATGGTTCATTGGGACAGGGCCCCACGTTGGACTCTACACTGACAGCACAAAGCTTGCTTGGGATTCTCTCTCTCCCACACTCTGTCCCTCCCCTGCTCGTGCTCTCTCTTTCTCTCTCTCTCACTCTCTCAAAATAAACTTAAAAAAAAAAATCTGGTTTCTAAGTTTCTACAACATAGCATTTGAGAAAAGAAATGCCTTAACTTACATTGCTAGAAAATTATGGCCAATTACACATGAAAATAAATATTTTCAGACATGGAATCTGTTCTGGCTCATGTATATTTGTAGCACTCTCTCACATTAGGTAGAGAACAGAACGATCTGTTTGTCAGTCTTCAAAATTATCTGGCATTGCAAACAGGAATTTGAGCTTTTGCAAGTATTTTTAGTTGGAGGTTTTTTAACAGCCAGATTCTATCCTTAGCCATGAAAATGGTCATTAATTTTTTAAGAATCTTGTCTTCCATCTCAGTCTTAGAAACGATTAACATTACCAGAGTAGTCAGGTTTCTGCTTTGTGTAATTTATGTTGACCCTGGTAGATCACACAAAGTAAGTCACGTGAACCTTACAGAAGACCAGAGTGAAGTTACAAGATGGTCACAGGGAAGACCTCTGGGACTCTGCAAGGAGCTCTCATCAGGCAAACTGTGTATATGAAAATACCGCAACTGGGCTAGGAGACCTCAAAGAGCCATGGCACAAAACAGTTTGAACTCTTTAAGTGCTGTTTTCTTAGAAGCCTAACAGGAGCTATTCCAGTACTCTCCTGGGAGGCTGTGCCAGGGGTCCACCTACCTGATCTGGATTGTGTTCCAGGGGGCAGTTGTCACACTGATCGCCGACCCCATCCATATCCGTGTCCCTCTGGTCCACGTTGTAGACGTACTGGCAGTTGTCTCGTTCATTGAGGATACCTGCAGGGAACAGGTGACCAGTAAGGGCTGGAATCTCTAGCCTCTGAGGTTTTGATAAGCCATCCCCCCACATCCGGGGCTGCAGAGAAGTAAGATGGCCCCTGGCGCCTTACCATCCCCGTCGATGTCAGCGGCGCAGGCATCTCCTTCCCCGTTGTTGTCTGTGTCAGCCTGATCTGGGTTGTGGTTGTAGGGGCAGTTGTCACAGCGGTCTCCCACGTCATCCCGGTCATAGTCATACTGGGCTGGGTTATAGTGGAATGGACAGTTGTCCTGAAAAAAAAAAAAAAAAGGGAGTATTTTACAACACTGTCCATGCAGCCAGCTCCAGCCTCAAACCGTATGTGTTATATACAACTGCAAAAATCTAACATTTTCTACTTCATGATCACTGTAGAAGTTAAAAACCGGAGCATAATGAATGAAAAACAGGTTCTCGTTTGTTGTGCGTCAGTGAAATGGAAATATAAGGACACCATCCCCGTTCTTTGTAGGCTGAAATAAATTGTCCTGCAACTCAGGTAAGAATGTGAAACATACCTGGGGAGCAGAGGGTCCTTGTTTATATATTGTCATTTCTTGTTCAAATTGGTGGGGGTGGGGATGGAAGGTCGAGATGAAAAACCAAAACCCTCATGTAAATATTCTCTTGGCAACATCTAGGCATTACAACTACCAGTGAATGACTATTAGCTTCTATATACACATTTGGTTGGTTTTTCCTAGTACACGTACTGTAGTTCCATTGAATCCTAAGTAGAAGAAGAGAAGGACGACTGGAAAGCATCCTTACCCTGTCATCTGGGATTTTATCATTGTCATCGTCGTCATCACAGGCGTCACCAATTCCATCCTTGTCATAGTCTTCCTGCCCGGAGTTGGGAAGGTTGGGGCAATTATCCTGGAAAGAGAGGACCCACATGACAGCTACCGACCGTGTGCCCAGCTCTCGGCTCACGCGTGGGGCAGGGCCCCCAGACACAGCACACCGAGAGCGAGTCGAATGCTGCGCTCCCTGATGGGGTGTATTTTTTAACAGGAAGACAAGAAATTAAGCATTTTCCTGGGGGCATAGATCATTTGTAGAAATGCTGTGCGCTTTATGCGTGCTGGGAACACAAGTCCCACTCCACTGGCATCTGGGAGAAACATGACCAACTCTGGAGCACACCAGCCAAAAGGGTCTGCCCTGTGCACGTACTTGGCACTAAGTGACTTCATGTTAAGGATTCGTGCCGTTCTGCCTTTGTGTAATTTCATCTGTTGGTTTCATTTGCAAACTTCAGGCATTTAAAATTGCGTGGCCTCTTCTGTGGATCAGGGGAATGTGGATTCTTTCAGGAGGCAGGCTGTACCTTTTTGCAGTGGTAGGTGGCATTGGCCACGCACACCAGGTCCTCGTTGGGCCAGCCGTCCAGGTCCGTGTCCTCACCGCAGATGATGCCATTGCCTGCGTAGCCGGGCTTGCACTCACAGCGGTACATGGGGTCACTGTAATGGCCCAAGTAGCTGCACTTGGCGTTCTTGTTGCAGTCGTGTGTCCCATCTGTGCAGGGGTTGCGGGGCTTGCATACCTGGGGGCAACAACATCCTGATGTGCATATGCAGAGCCTTCGAGAGTCCCCAGATCCCTCTCCTCAGTGAGGAGGAGTGTGGGGTACTCTGTCCCTCCCTCTTCCCTGGCCCCTGCGGGTGTCCTAGCCCATCAGCTCACAACTTGTTCCAGAGCAGCATTTTCAAACACGACGGACGATTTTTCCCCTGCTGGCTTTACAATGGGGTTGTCCTGTCCTGTTTCTAAAACCTCGACTGGACACTGAGCCTTTTCCCTATTTCTTTGTGGAGGCTGTGAAATGCCATGCCCACCTTTCCTGGCGGTTTCAGTGAAGGACACCCCCCCCCCCCCCCCACACACACACACACTGGTCGTGTGGTCTCGTCTACCTGTTTGTTGGCGGTGGCATATTCCACACCCCGGCCGAAGGGCTGCGGGCCAGTGAAGCGTGGGGGGCAGGGCAGACAGTTGTAGCCCGGGTCCGTGTTCTCACACCTGTGCTCCCCGTTGTGGTTGAAGCAGGCGTCAGGTACTTCTTTGCACTATGGGAGAAAATGACAGTTTGCCTACTGTTCAGAGAACGCCGCCCGAGGGGAAGACTGCGAATTCAGCCGTTTTTCTTAGATCTAGGCACTCGGCCATCGCTTCCTCACCTCATCGATGTCTTTGCACTGGATGCCATTTCCACTGTAGCCGGGGGGACAAGCACCACATTTCCAGCTGCCGTCAGGGTAACTGGTACACTTGACCCCAGCAAAGCAGGGATTGGACAGGCATCCATCTGGGATGAGAGAGACAGGCAGATGGTGGGTATAAGCGGGTGTTACTGCCACGCTCCTCACAAAACAATACGGTGTGAAACACTGTGGGGAACATGTAACTGTTCACTTGTTGAGGGGAGTCCGAAACGCCAGGTGGACAGTGTAGTCAAAACACTCAGGGCCATTCACAGCGGGAGCATCCCCTGAATGCTGACCATGGGTTTCAGTTACACAAAAAACCCAGGGTGGTTTTATCCAGGGCCGCATGACTCACCAATTGGACAGTCCTGCTTGTTGCAGATCTGGTTTTCTGTCGCATCACCAACGCAGTCCTTGCCTCCAAACTGGGGTGTGGGGTTGTTGCAGAGCCGGCTACGTGTCTGCACCCCTCCTCCGCAGGTGACAGAACAGATGTCCCACAGTGACCAGGGACCCCAGCCTCCATTGACTGCAAGAAAGTGAACCACATGCCAAAGTGAAGGTCCATTTTCTGACACCTCACCTCTCCTAGAAGACTCTCCTCACTTTGTCCGAGAAACCTCTCCTACTCGGACATAGGAGGACCACGTTTGTGAAGAGGGCCAGTTTGAAATGGTTTTCTGTTTTTTTCTTAAAAGAAGCTGCTGAGCATGCAGGACTTGGCTTCTACTTGTTCCCCAGGAAGTAACCTTTCCCCCCTTCATGGCCTGGCAAACAGGAGGCCATGGGTGCCCGGTCTGCAGGGGTGCGGCACGCTCTCACTCACTGGGGCACGCGTCTCTCCTGCAGGCCTTGGTCTCTCGAGCTTCGCCTTCACACGGCTTCCCGTTCATCTGGGGGCTAGGGGAATTGCAGAGTCGGATCCTTGTGATCACACCGTCACCGCATGTCACAGAACAAGACGACCACGGGGACCAGTGGCTCCAGCCGCCATCCTGTTTAACTAAAATGCAAAGCTGATGGTTACAGGGTGTTTACAAGGGGTCAAGCTCTATGCTAACCGTTTGAAATGCATCACCTAGGTGAAATCCTTAAAATAACCCTATCGAGAGCTATTATCCCCAATGTGCAGTTGAGGAAAGAGCCGCAGGGAGGGGAAGCTGTGTTCAGGGGTGCACAGTTGGGGTTCAGATTCAGACCATCTAGAAACTGTCCCCTTAACCTCTATGCTCTGGAAGCAGACAAGGACAAGTCAGCTCTCCACACTCCTAAGGGGCCACGATGCTCACATCTCTTGTCACACTCCTGAATGTGGCAGGTCCGCGTCTGGACGGAGGAGCCCTCGCAGCGGTTGTTGAGGCTGTCGCAGGAGCGACCGCGCTGCTGGATTCCGTTGCCGCAGGTCACAGAGCAGGAGGTCCACTCAGACCACGGGGACCAGCCATCATCCGCAGAGTCGCTGGCTGCAGAGGAAGCGGGGTCATTTAGTGTGCGATCACCAAGATATGCTGTTGTTTAGACTGTGCTCCTCAGGACCTCCTTCCTTTGCCAGAGGGTGAAAGGCAAGGGGTTTCTCAGGCCAAGAGCCAAAAGGTTTACACCCTGCCATTGCGTTACAGCACCGGGGTCAATGAAGGCTCAGCCTGGGTCAGCACCGCGAAGCCTTCTCCCAGTAGCATATGTTCACCTATTCATGGGGTCTCCTTTCTCAGCATTTCCAGTGGCTTTCCCTTTCCTAACTGAAGAGAGCTTGGTAGGCATTTCTAGTCCCAGGCTTCCAAGACCAGGAGATCTGCAGGCAGCTTATACGAGTCACTTTGGACATCGGGGGAGCCACAGACCATGTGTCTGGCAGGTGAGCTGGAAGCAGCATAGCTGCTCTTGGCTCTGCCTCCAACTCGGTCATGAGGTTAATCAGTGCGAGGCTCCTCTTACCCTAGCATGTGGGGCCTGCTCTGCGCAGGTTTTCACAAGACAAGGGGTGTGTTTACCAGCCCCCCAGGCACCAGGACTAGGATCGCATGTAGCTATATCATACACAGGACCGAGAATTTGTTTCTCTTGCCATCAGCTGGAAGTCTTCCTAGCAATCCCAGACTGAAGTCCAGGACTCCACTAGTCTCCAGCTGGCTTTGTTCCCTTGAGCCCACACCTGAAGTGTATGCTGAGCAGAAGCAGTTACCCAAGCCATCATCCCAGTGTCAGTATCGTTAACACAGCCTCGATGAGACTGCTTGTCCTGAGCTGTGGCCAGTGTGGAGTGTGTAGGTATAGGTGTGTGTGTGTGTGTATACGGGGAGTGCTACTTTCCTGCTTTATTTCTTAGTTGTGATGAGGTCATTTTTATGACCTGTACATACTACATTCAATATTGACTCAGCAAAGTGATTAACTTATACTGCCCACAAAAACCAGGGGATAGGGTGTCTGCCGTGGAACAGTATGGTATCTGGGAGAAGCTCCCAGGGCCCCGAACCTGCTGTCATTCGTAGGCCTCTCTCCTATTCCTGCAGGTAAGATAGATGCAACTTTCAGACCCAATTAAGTCCAAAGCTTGCACTACAGACCGTCTATTTCTCTGCTGAGATTTTTCTTAACTCTAGGCCATCGTGTTGAATTCTAAAAGGCAGCCAATTCAGAGCTAGTGCTGCTACAAATTCATCTCTCCTTTCTTCAGAGCATCAAGTCAAAATTAATAAGCTATACCAAGATCATTATCGCCTCTATGGCAGCCAAGCCATCAGTTAACCAGATGCTGCAGCAAGAAACTGAATTAAAACACACAATGGAAATGGGGGTGGGGCTCTAGTGTCCTGTTCAGTGGTCCAGGGTTTATGGAGAACTGAGCTAGACACTAAGGAATGGTTATGAGGTTTTAAGAACTTACGCCAGCACCGTGGGCAGCATTCTCCATCGGGAACTGTGGCATTGGAGCAGGGCATGATGGGGCAGGACACTTTTTTGCAGATGGTAACAGAGTTCTGGAAGACAAGAGGGAGAAATGGGTTACTAAGTGTGTGGCAGGCAGAAGTTTATATACCGTAACATTTCAAGATGAAACATGGTCCTGGGTATAAATGCTCTACTGGAAGGACTTTAGTACATCTGTCTGTCCTATTTGTAGCCACCATATTGTGGAGACCATTCTAGTGCTAGCTACTTGTCACTCCATGCCCTAGAGAGGTCTTTCTTGATGGCTACATAGTGGTAGAAGTGACAGCACAAAGAATTCGTCTGAAGGGAACCACTGAACACCAGGAGTCAAGTCTTTCCATCTGTGTCTGAAAATGAACTCAAAACTCAGCCAGGGCTTTTAAATTTTAAAATGTTCTCTTTACAGAGAAGAGATCAGTGAGCATTTTTCCCGCTTCACATACAGATCTGGATTTGTATTTAAGCTTGGCTTTGCTCGGTGAGTCAGGCAAACCCTCCAAGCGGCTTCCGGTGGCACTCGGGACAGCTAGTGACAGACACCGCCAACAGTGCTATCTGAGGTAAGTAGACAGTTACGTCCTAACGGTGTCGGGCTAAGTGATTTGAACAACCAGTACTGTACTATGGGAATCTTGGGGTCATTGCTGAATACAGGTCAGGGGCTGGGAAAATAAAAGGAATGTTCCAACCAGGTCTTATTTACCTAACATTCAACACTTAGCCTTTGAACTGAACCAGGCAAATTAGATCAGATGTCTTAGCAGACTTATCTTTCAGATACTTGGCCTGGGGTATAATTAAGACTTTGAAAAACATTCTGAGAGTTTCAAGATTTTATAGAGGTCACAACTGCGTCTGGAGAACAATCCACTTTGGTATCAGGCCATCTGGGTATTTCCCTAGAGACTGGCCCCAAACACATGCCATCAATCCGTATTTCAGTCTGTAACGATCCCCACCTGACAGCGACACTCCGTGCAGCTATCAACAGTCCATTCCTCGTTATTCCTGTACTGAACTCCATTGTGGTAGCAGAGGGGAGGCCTCCTCAGCTCATTGGCCAACTCCTTGTTCTCTTCAGTCTAGAAGGGAGAGACAGGCCATTAGTGCCCAACTTCATTTTCAGTCACTTGGGGTCACCTGCGATACACCTTCAGCTGCTCATGCTAAAGGGCTGGGGGGAGGGGCACTGACCACTTTGCGGATGCTGTCCTGGAGCGTGGTCACGATGGTGCGCAGGCCCCTTAACTCCAGGACCATGCTGGACAGCTCATCGCAGGAAATGCCACAGATGGCTTGCAGATCCTTTGTCTTGTGGCCAATGTAGTTAGTCCGGATGGCAGGGCTGGAGCCGTTTACCACGTTGTTGTCGAGGGTGAGAAGGACGTTGGTAGCTGCCAAGGAAGAAAGCAATACAATGAGGAAAGTAATGGAAGGTCTTCACACGGCTGCTCTCACCAGCCAGCCCCTGGAGTTCCTACTTGTAAAGACAGGACACCTGGGGCGAAGGACACAGGTGGAGGGGAGGCACATGTATAAAAGGGACCTTCAAGAGTGATCTACACGTATCTTTTAACCAGGTCACCTGGGGTAATTTAAGCATGACCACCATTACTTAAGTTTCTCAGCTTGGTTTGGGTGGCGCTCCCCCAATTTCTTCATATGCCCCCCCAAAACAGAATGGTACTCACAGCTCGAACAGCCTTTGTTCCTGAGGATGGCTTCTGGTGTGGTTCCGAAGACGAACCTCACATTCTGCAGCACCCCCTGGGGGCAGAGGACACACATTACTTGTCGAGTAGTGTTGAGTGGGGGCGGGGGAAATGGGTGGGAGAGAGGGTTTATGCCAGGAAAAGCACACAAAGGAGGTTCTAACAGTTTGAAAGAGCGCGCTTTAAAGATCACCATGTCAAAATAACACGCCAACATAAACTGCCAAACAACTTCACCATCTTAATTGGGCCTTCTGCCAAGTCTTCAGTATTTTACAAGGAAATCAGTTTTCAGCCCACTTGGATACACAGGAAATGGAATCGGACACCAGGGACAGAGGATATAACGACACTCTCCAGTGTCAAAGAGTTAGATGTGGGAGTTTCAAAGCCCGGGTTGCAAAGATCGAGACGTTTAAGCAAGGAAGAAGCCGTGGCAGCAAATAAGCACTATTTTAACCTTTTTGAGAGCGGCTCCTGGGACTGGCTACATTCCCATGAGGAATCAAATGGCCAAGTGGTAAATACCATGCTCACACTACCCATTACGAGCTACATTACGGTTGGTAGAATGCATGTAAAGTAAGCCCTTTCCTTGCGAATAGCATATGAAGGATCTAAGGCTTGAACGGGCAGTTCTAGGAAAACCATTGCTTGCTTCTGTCAGTGGTTTACGAAGTGTGGTCCCCAGAACGCCAACATTAGCTTCACTTTGAACTTGTTAGAAATGCAAATGATCAGGCCCCATCGCGGACACACTGAATCTGAATCTCTGCGAGTAGGGTGCTGGGTGCCGCAGTATGTGTTTTAACAAGCGCTCCAGGTGTTTCTGATGCGCCCTGAAGTTTGGGAACCATTGCCTTGGTCCCCAGGCAGTATTTTCTATACTGGAAACCCTGCCTCTCCTGCTATAGCGCTCCTGACAAGTCAGCTGCCTAGCAGTCGAACCCAAGGACCAGGAACTGGAGAAGAGGCCTCACCTGGAAATTGTCATTGACACCTCCTTTTGCGATGCGGAGTCTGGCAACATTGGCCAGGTCCCTGGTGAAGATGCTTTGGATGGGGACATCCAGCTCGGCGTTCTCCATCTTCTCACAGTCGATGTACAGCTGGGCCCTGTCCTCCTGCACAAACAGGGTGATGCTCTTCCATTGGCCGGTCGCCAGGAGCGCTTCTTCCACCGACACCACATGCTGCATCCCCTGCACGGTTAGGCTCAGGTCCAGGGTGCCTGCCTTGCCATTGGAGACCACACTGAAAACCTGGCCAGAGTGGTCTTTCCGTTCTATGGCCAGCAGCGTGCCTCGGGTCTTCTTCATCTGCCTCAGGGAGGCCAAGAGAAGGAAGCCTTTCTCTGCCCGCACGGCATCCACCAGGTCTTGGAACTTGTCATCAGGCACAGGGGGGATCAGGTTGGCGTCCTCGATGCGGAAAGCTGGGCTGGAAGAGTCAGGACCCTTCACGAGCCGGCGCCCAGAGCCCTTCCGGGCAGCGCCCGTGAGTTCAAAGATGTCGAACACGCTGTTGTCTCCCCCGGATTCTGTTCAACAGAGGACATACAATGAGCCTTCTAGGCTGTGGCCAGGGATGGGGACAAAGGGACAGGGCGAACACTCTGGGCAACCACTGAAAGCACTAAATAAACGCCATGGTCAGAGGAAAACTGCGTTCTGATGTTCAATCAGGGCTCTGGGGAGAAACAGCTAGCAGTGGAGAGCATGACAGGGAGGCACACGTGGGGTAACCAGCACCTTCTCATCTTCCCCCCCCCTCAAAAGCTATCATACAGACTCACCTGGAATACGGTTGGAGCCACATACATGCAACAGGAAGAGGACACTGAGTCCCCAGGCCAGCCCCATAGTGGAGCTGTTTGTGCCCAGCAGGGAGCCTGTAACAGGAAATACAGATCCTCAGAGGCAGCCAAGCAGGGAGGGTGGGCAAAAACTGGGCGCTGGGCTTGGGGCCAGGGCCCTGGGGGATCCCCCCTTGGCCCCACATTTGCTGGAATGAGGGACAACAGTATTTACTTTGGACAGGACATCAGAAAGAAAAAGAATCAAGGGGAGGAGACAACGGTTTTAAAGTTTGGGGGTGGCACTGGGGCAAAGACCAACAACTTGGGGACTTTCCCTTGGCAAGTCGAGGGTAAACAGTAGGACAAGGAGCCGCAGTTTCGGGGGTGCAGGGAGGCACAGGGAACTAGAGGTCTAGACGAGTGACAAAAAAGGTGTAGGGAGCAATGGAAGAATCAAAGAAAATCTTGTGGAAGGGGCGTCCTGACGAGTTGGTTTGTGAACCCCAAGCGGGAAAGAATAGCTCTGGAGCCCTTCCACGAGAAAAGTCTCCCATCAGCTGGGAGAGACAGCGGGGAAAGGCGAAGAGGTATGAGATCCAGGGTCTGCGAGGGGCTGAAGCCTCGGAGCTCGAGGTGTCTGGCCAGGGCAGCACCCGGTCCTCGGCGGCCACCTGGGGACTCCTTACCTGTGTGCACACGGGTGCAGCGACCCGGAGCGGCGGCTAGGGAGCAACGACAGGCGGCGAGTCCCGGAGAGGCGCGGGGCGAGCGGGGCGAGCGGGGCGCCCGAGGAGGAGGCGGCCGCCGGAGTCGGAGGCAGCGCCGGAAGGGCTCGCGGGAGCCGGGACTCTGCGGCCGGCTCGAAGGCAGTGGCTGGCGAGGCGGCGGAGCGGCGCGGTTTTAAAGGCGCGCTCACATTCCTGGGGATTCCTCTGGCCAATGGGAGGCGGCGGGGCAGGAAGCGGGAGGGGGGCCAGTCTGGGTTCCTCTCTCCGCCCCCCGCTGCCTGGCGCATAACTTTCCAGCTAGAGAGTGAAGGGAGGGGGGAGGCGGGGGTCGGGGCGGAGAAGCGGTGGAACTTCTCAGAAAAATAGGTGCCCGCCCACGCAGCCTTGGCGCACTCGCGCTCGGCACTTTGGATTCAGGAGTCCGGTGTGAGCGCCCCGAGCGGCGACCGGGCTTTGGCCGCCCCTGGGCCCATAGTGGTGGTGGGGGCGGGGGAGGGTCGTCGGGCGGGATTTCAGGCAAACGCGTCTCCTTGAATACCTGGGCGACGTTTGACACTTGTGCACCTAGAGTCTTTGCAAAGCCAGATGAGTCCGACGGGGTAAATGCGGCCAAGAGAGAACCAGTCGTTAAAGAAGTTCCCTCTGGGGGTATTTGGGGGCCCTCTTCCATCCACCGGGGGGGCGGGGTGTGCGACCACGCGCTCGGCCTCGCCCGCCCTTCGCCCGCCCCCCTACGGGCGCTGGGTGCGGGACGCGTCGGCCAGCCGGGCGGTGAGCGGAGCTCGCGTTCCTGCTGCCCGTCGGGGCACACTTTCTGCAGCTGCCTGGCGCGCAGAAGGTCGCTTCTCGCCCCGGCTACGGCGTTTCCACGGCTGGCCGCTTGGGGGCGGCATGCGTATTCTGATGAAGGGCACCCGCGAGGACGGCTTCTTTCTAGTCAGGAATGTTAAGGAAACTTACTCCTGTCCTCTTCCCCCAAGCCAAAACTGAAATTGTGTCTTGAAAAACAGTTTTTATGCCCACTCGTGCTTCTTAACGTGACTCCCGGTTGGAGGATTTGCGGAACCATCTGGCTCTGGGGTCTTAAACTATTTACAGAACAGACCCAGAAAGTAATACGTTACCCTCTGCCTATCATTTTATTTCCCCTTTTCCTCCCTCAACGTTCTTTTCATTTTTCAGCTCCCGAAACCGAGGTGTGGGTTACATTTCTGCGGGTGCACCAATTGCCATGAGCGCGGCTGCTTAATGCTTCTGTCATTGGAAGTCTGGTCTCCAAACCACCGTCTCAAGCCAGCATGACTCCAGCTGCCTGGAATTCCATTCATCTCTAAGGGCCGGGATGTCAGCAGCCACACTTCCCCTGCTGTGGCCCTGCACTGTCAGGCTGGCCCTGAGACACAGGACGCAGGTAGTAGCCTCACCAAATAAGGAGCTGTGCCACAGGCTGGGGAAAGCCCTTTGGTTCACCTTCCTTCTCAGTCCTCACACCTGGCAGGACTCCTAACTGCTGGAACCGCCCACGACTTTGCCTTCATCACAAGGGCCCTGTCGCTTTTCTTGTGTGGGAGTGTTGTGTGACAACGTGCACGTGTGCGCGGATTGCGGCATCCGTGTTTTCTAGTTACTCAGTATACATCAAGTGCTTCTGGAAGATGACAAGTATGTTCCTAAGACACATGTTTGTTGGTTGCTCAAATAATAACTAAACCTGACAGATAGATTTCACATGTTGAGAGACAGAAATAAAAGTTTCTATCGGATGATTCGTTGAATCAGATTCCTATTGTGGAAGTCATAGGTAATGACTCATGCAAATAGATCTGAAGATTCCAGAGGCAGCAGCCATATATGTCCCTTTCCTTCCCTAGCTAGCTAGCATCCTGTTTGCTCCTGGAGAGGCATTTTTTTTTCTTTACAATTGCCAATAATTCTTCATAATATCAGCTACTTAGGAACAGTGTTTGGAGGGATGGCATGCTAATGCCCCCCTCCCCCATTCCTTTCGCCCACTTGCTATTTTTATACAGATCAGCTGGGGGCTTCAAGTCTACAAGAAACCCACAGAAGCAGGATACATCTTTTCTTTTATAAAACAATCATCTCCCCTGGGCTTAGCCACAAGGATAGAGTAAAAGCTCCCTGGAATGCCCCCTCAGGGCTAGCTGCTTCCGTGACTAAGGGACCTTAGGAATCCCTCTGGATTTTTCTTGGAACTTGACTTCTTTCAACAAAACAAGGAGAAGAATTTCATCCTCCAACATGCTTTACAGCTAGGAAGGTGACCTGTATGGTGGCAGGGAAGAGCTGTCTTGTCAAAGAAAGCTGACAGAGGTGTAGGGGTTATTTATCTCAAACACAAAGGCCTTCCTCAGGTCACAAAGGTCCTTCTGTTGGAAGGGACCCATCACGGTGGAAGGGGTGTTTGGGCAGCTGTTAGAAACTCACACACACTCCGGCTGCTCCGTGTGTGCTGCACATATTCCCTAGAAACCTAAATAACCTCTGGGAAGCTTTGAGAGAAGCAGGAATGAAAAAAAGAGTAAGAAAGCCTACACCTTTAATTGGGGGGATATTGTCCCTCTTGTGTGTGTATATCCACATTTACAAATGCTGGGATTTCAGGCCAATAATCTGACATGGACCTGAGTGATGGGTGTTCCAGGGAGACGGTCCAGTTCTCTCTTTGCCAAGTTGCCATCCTTGAGGATTATGTATTTAAAATTAAATTGTAAGGCATATGGCATTTTGCTGTAGGATTTCCTTTTTCCAAGTTCCCCTAATTGGATGTGGGATTGACCTAAAAACACTGCCAGTAAATAGGAGGAAAGGACTGTCAGTAATACCTAGTTTAAAAATGACATACGATTAAGGACAGCAAGATACTTGAGAAAAAATTTTGCTTATCTAGCAAAGAACAGCAAGGTGGGCTGTGATTTTGTGCAGGGATTCAAAAAAATACATTGCAGGAAGTGAGCAATTCGAGAAATACATTTCTTCGAAGTGAGCAGCACCCAAAAATCGTGGAATTCTAGAATAGACCAAAATCATAGCATCTCTAAAATGAAGACATCACAAATTCATCGCCTCTGAATATTTTCCCTAGCTCATAGCTCAAAGTTGTTTCAGTTCAGCTGCCTTGATGGTCAGGGCCAGAGGGAAGTTTCCAGCGGATTTTTCTTATTCTTCAGTCAAACACCCATCCCCCTCCTTCATGAGATGTTCTCCAGTGGCTTTATGTTCCACTGTTTCTTCTTTCTGTGAAACTTTGAAACATGCATTATGCCTGCCATGTAACTCATCTGCTTACGTTCTTTGGTGTTCAGTTTTTCCGAATAACTTTTATTTTCTTATATATAAGGACTCTATTGTAAGTACCCAAAGGTTTGGGCTTGGGAAGGGCTGTAATAGTTGAATTGCCAAATCCCTTTGTGCGCACGTGAATTTATGGCACAAAAGGACTGGACTACCCACCACCTCCCTAACCACTTGTGCCATTTCACGTAGATATGCCGTAGCTCTTGGGGTGCATGAGGGAACTCCCATACATTGCACCCCTCCCCACAGGACTGAGGCTGTACTCTCTGGGAACTGATCTCAGTAAGAACGAGTAGAACTATTGGCTTCAGGATAACTGCCTTCACTTGATCTTAGCCAAAAGGCCGAGAAGCAATAAGGATAACTGCCTTCTCCACGACCATCGTCCCCTTCCCAGACAGTGATTGATTTTGGAATTTGCATGTTATCCAATTCTGGCCAATGAAAAGTTTGTTGAAGGCTTCTGGGAAAAGTGCTTTCTTATTTTTGAGAAAGAGCTCTGTGAAATCAGGCTTTCTCTGGTTCCATTTGGACGTGAACAAGAATGCGATAAGCGCTGTTGGCCACTAGGGGAGCCAAACTTAGCAAGAGACCAACGCTGGAGAAGAAAGAGCAGAGACATAAAAAGAATGTAGTATGTTAGAATACATTTTTGAGCTTCTAAGGCTACCAGTCCTGAAGGCTGTCATATCTCCAGATTTCTCTGGATATGTGCTGCTTATTTAAGCCACTTTGTTCCTGTTACTGAGAGCCACAAACGTCCCAACGCGTGCAGCTCTTTTCCATCTGTCTGAATTGCCTTTTCACTCATACTTTGCTTGCACCTCTTCTGGCTTCTTTAGGATAAGAGAAATGAGAATAGGTCATAGGATAAAATATTTTAAGGACTCTGCACAGACATTATTCAAATGCTTTCTGGAGAAGTTGTGCCATTCTCTCTTTTCCTGTGCCTTTGCCAGCAGCCCACTAATTGCAGATACCCGGCACTGCTGAGATACACACAAAGGAAAGGCTATTGGGGAGTAGCTCACCCCGAGGGAAGGAGTTAGCAAATGGACCTGCTAGGAAATCGAGGACATGAGGTGAGAAGATGGAAAGACGAGGTGGTGAGATCTCTGCCTCTGGGCCCAGAGATGGAAGTGGGGAGGGTTAGCAAGAAAGGGATGTGAGGGAACTCCTCTTAGCAGAAATAATGACAGGCCTCCAATGCCATCTTTGACAAAAGACCCGTCGGTCCTCTGGGCGGGGGTGCAGGGCTAACTTGGGTGGACGGTGAAAAGCCTTGTGTTTCGTAGCAGCCTCTTCAGCTCCCCTTTCACACTCTTCTCTCTGTCCAACTTTTATTTTCCGCTTTCTTGAAGTAAAACTGACAAGTAAAATGGTCAGATATTGGCAATACACGTGCAACGTGCTGACTTGAAATATGTGCATATTGCAAAAGGGTTCCCTCCATCGAGTTAATGAACACATCCATCACGCCCCATGGTTACCTTTCTGGTGCGTGTGAGAATACTTACGTTCTATTCTCCTAGCAAATGCCAATTATATAATATCGTAGCATCAACTGTTGTCACCATGTCATGCATCAGATCCTCAGACCTTATACCCTGTGCAACTTTTATGCTTTATCATCTCAGTGTCCTTTCGGAGCATTCATGAGTATGGGCTGGTTTGGGTTTCAGTGTGGGAACTTTTTCTTTTCTGTGTTTGCCACCTCACAAGAAGGGTGCACTTCCAAAGGCAGCCTTACAGATAAGGGGAAGGGAAATCACCGGTCGATGTAAGTGTAATGCATCTGAAGAACACCTCCTCCCTCCCAGTCTCTTCTTTCTTTCCCAGCGCTTGAAATTCCTCCAAAAATAAAATCCTGGGGCGCCTGGGTGGCGCAGTCGGTTAAGCGTCTGACTTCAGCCAGGTCACGATCTCGCGGTCCGTGAGTTCGAGCCCCGCGTCGGGCTCTAGGCTGATGGCTCAGAGCCTGGAGCCTGTTTCCGATTCTGTATCTCCCTCTCTCTCTGCCCCTCCCCCGTTCATGCTCTGTCTCTCTCTGTCCCAAAAATGAATAAACGTTGAAAAAAAAATTAAAAAAAAATAATAAAATAAAATCCTGGAACTTTTTAAGTCAGAAAAAAGAGCCATCTAGTCCAGCCACTCAGTTAATAGATGAGGAAGTTGGTTCAGAGAGGTGAAGTGACTTGAGAAAGGTCACAGAGCCTGTCGGTGGTGGAAATCCAGAAAACAGCTCTGGGGCCCTGACCTCCAGCTCAGTCTTTCCCTTGATAGCACTCTGCTGTTCGAGATTCATTTCATATGGTTTCAAAGATGTTTCAGTATTAAAATCAGCAGAAGAGCTTTCCAATTTGCCTTTTACGAACAGGGTATGAGAGGTGGGAGACCAGGCGGTGAAGGGAAGAGGGAGGAGGGAAGGGCAGAGCAGAAGATGCTGAACACAGCTTGTTGACCAAAACTGCCTCTGTTTTTCTTTCTGTTTTCCTCAGAGTCCCTGACTCTTGTGGTTTCCTAACTCTCTCCCTTGACTTTTCTGTAATACTTACTTCTGCTTCTGGGAGAGGTGCTACATTTTGGTTCGATGCTGGGATTGCCAAGTGCTTTAGAAATGCACCATCACTTCAGGTTTACCCAGCCTTGGACACGATGGAGAATCACTTTGTTTTTTAAAAAAAAATTTTTTTTTTTAATGTTTATTTATTTTTGAGACAGAGACAGACAGAGCATGAACAGGGGAGGGGCAGAGAGAGAGGGAGACACAGAATCTGAAACAGGCTCCAGGCTCTGAGCAGTCAGCACAGAGCCCGACGCAGGGCTCAAACTCATGGACCATGAGATCATGACCTGAGCTGAAGTCGGATGCTTAACCGACTGAGCCACCCGGGCGCCCCTAAGAATCACTTTGATTCTTATGGAACTAGAGGAACTCTGACCTGCAGGCTCTCCAGGAACTATGAAAGAATCCTTCAGCCCATCACCAACCAAATCTTTTGTAGAGTGAGATGTTTAGTTGTTCTGCTCACAACTGAAGGACCCAGGGAGGACCTGGGTCATGTCTGAGAGCCTCACAGGTGGTTCAAAGCCTGGAAAAAGAACAGACAAGTCAGCTTGCAGTGGAATAGAATGTGCTTTAATTCTGTACCTTTTTTCCTTATTGAGGGTGTAAAGGTGTTGGTCTATTTATTTTTACAACGTGTGTGGAGTAATGGCAGTATCTTTGGAAATAACGATTTCCTAAAAGTGAGGATTATGACACTTTGGAATGTTCCTGGGATGGGTTGTGAAATGTTTTCTGGATGTCTTTACCAATGGCATGGATGGTAGTTGATCTGGAAGTAGGTGGCTTCCAGGGGTCCCTGTCACTAAGGAAGTCTATGACACTGCAAAGCTATGAAACGATAGTTTCCAGGACTTCCGTGAGGGAGTTTGTTCCTGATGCTGATTAAACACATTCCTCCCAAAGAATTTAACTTTTCTGAGGTTCAACATGCTACTTCAAGCCACCCATTTATAAATTATAACTTTTCAAATTTTCTGAACAGTCTTCACATGTGCAGTCCAGATTAAGTGATCTTTCCAAGTTTTCTGTTATTTTTTTTTTTCCTGGAAGAAAATTATGAGAGTCACTTAAAAGAGTAAGACAAGCAAACATAAAGAAAACTCCAACTATTGTGTGAAGAAATTTGAAGATTGCATATGACATGGAGATTGGTGTCCAATTTCACTCTGGATGAAAAACTCACATGCCACTGGGGAATGTGGACACTGACCAAATGGCAGGGCCACCGGGCATTTGTTTTAAGTGATATCAGTCTCTTGGGAGGTGGTTTTTTCCCCCTTTTCCCCCTTTTTTATTGGTGAGATCATGACAACTGGCATTTTGCAGAGCCGAGCCAAGAGAACTCTCACTCTTTCTAATTTAAGAGGATGAGTGTATAGTCTGAAGAAAGCTTGTAAATGTTATTATGACACACAGATAAACACTGCTGCTTCCCAGGGAAGAGGTGTACACGGAAGAAATGTCTTCTTTTTTCTCTTCTCTTCCTCCCTTTCTTCTTTATTTCCTTCCCTTTCCCTTCTTCTCTTTCATTTTCTCTTCTTCTTTCCCCTGCCTCCTCCCCCTCTCTTCTCCTTCTCATCTTTTTTTTAAACTATTTTTTTTAAAGTTTATTTATTTTTGAGACAAGAGAGAAACAGGGCATGAATGGGGGAGGGTCAGAGAGAGAGGGAGACACAGAATCGGAAGCAGGCTCCAGGCTCTGAGCCATCAGCCCAGAGCCCGACGCGGGGCTCCAACTCACGCACCGCGAGATCGTGACCTGAGCTGAAGTCGGACGCTTAACCGACTGAGCCACCCAGGTGCCCCTCTTCTCCTTCTCATCTTAATGAGTTAGATGCTCATTACCCAATGACCTTGAGTCCCCTTGCTTGAGTTTGAAGTCCTGACTTCCATCAGAATTCAACCCGCTGCCCCCATCCCTCTTTGTCCCAAGGTGTCCCAAGGCAGAGGGCACCTTCTGGCTTCCCCTTCCTGTTTCCCTTGTCAGTCTGTCCGTCCTTCCTTAAGGCATGGGGCTTGGCACCTTGAGCCTCATGGTCTTGTCAAACCTGGGAGGTAAGGGTTGGATTCATGGTAGGAGGTGTGGGTGGGGGATGGTGGTGGATTTATCAACAAGCTGATGGAACTTTAGTTTCAGGGCTCCTCCTGTGCCTGGGCTCCTTCCAAGGCCCTGGAGAGGCTCTAGCAATGACTCACGGTTGTACGTTCACTAACATGCACAAAAGTAAGATTTTAGGGGTGCTTGAGTGGCTCAGTTGGTTAAGCGTCTGGCTCTTGGTTTCAGCTCAGGCCATGATCTCACAGTTGGTGGGATCAAGTCCCTCATCTGTCACTGCAGAGCCTGCTTGGGTTTCTCTCTCTCTCCCCCTCTCTCTGCACCTCCCCTGCGCGCTCTCTCTCAAAATAAATAAATAAACATTTGAGAAAAAACAAAAAAACAGAAGTAAGATTTTAACCACAGCGCCGCCGACGTTTTCACCGTAACTTGCCTCTGTCATACTTCTCATGTTGGAGAGTTACAGTGGCCACAGGCAGGTTTTGGATCTGGTGAAAGGGATGTGGTAGAGAGATATATTTGTGTAGTGAAGTAATTGCTAGCCCTCCTTGCATTGAAGGAGCTTCCATGAACGTTGCTATTGCCTACCTGGTGTCCTAGAATGAAGGTTCAGGGTTAGAGGCGACCTCGTGGCGTGTGTCCTATAGTGTCTGACGTGGGATACATGTGTGTAATGGGGCAGAAACAAAGGTTTAAATGTATGGAGCCACAAGGTAGTCTGTGGAAAAGCACTACGGAAGTGTATAATACAAATACTCTATTATTTTTCCCGGATTTCATGATGTTTGTGGTATTTGTGAAGTATTTTTTAGTTTGCTGTGACTTTTCTCATTGCAAACAAACATCCATTTTCCCCTGATTTTGAACTCATAAGTTTGTAATACTTTTCCTACGTAGGAATTCCCAAACTATATACGTTTTAGGCCCACCTAACTTGACTCTTCCCCTGGAGGAGATGCATCTGAGAGGGAATGAGGAGGGAGGGAGAGTGGGGAGCATTCCCCAGGATAACAGAGGCAATCATGTGAAAGATCATCAGGACAGTGGGCATAGGATCTCCGTCTTTTGGTGCCTGTGCTTATGTGTATGTGTGGTAGGCATTGCTAAGTGCACGATGTCAGGAATACCATAGACACTGACACTTCTACAGACATTGGAGAAAAAAAATGAAGCCAGAAGGGGGAAAGGAAAGTATGACCTGGCTTTGCTAGTTATTCTAATAATCTACATGAATTGCTTACTGCCGATACCTCATTACTGTAGAGCAGAATAATAATTACGTAACCCAACTAATGTTGCAGATGAACTTGTCTAAGTTTTCATTATAACGTCACAGGTTTTCTACATGTGATAGTCTTGCAAAGTTTGAGGAGTGAGCTCCATCAACACGAGCTTTAGCTGATCCAAGATTTCAGTATCTCAAATCATGGTGCCTCCAATGTGCATGTGTGTACGTGTCTCAACATCCTGTTCTTAAATGCTCCCTGCTATTAAAAACAAATGGGCTCTATACTCTTAGTGATCAGAGTTGAGAGTTACCTTTAGGCTAATTACCTCTCTTTCGGTAATTTGGAAGATGTGGCAGGTTACGTGCACCCTGTGAGATACATTGTTGTTGTTGTTGTTGTTGCCGTTTGCCAAATCTTTTCTATTTATGGATGTAAACCACATTTAACGTAGTGTTTATTATTTCAGTGTGCACAGAGAGTGTTTGTTTATGTTTTCCTGTACATACATGCTCTGAAAATGTATTTCATTACCTATGTAGTATGTATCATTTTTTGAGTGCCTGCTATGTGCCAAAGACCCACCATGTATCCACCAGGCCTGTGAAGGAGAGGGACCCACAAATACCCAATGCTTACTGCAAGGGTAAGCATGAATATGTGGGAGTGCTGAGTAGGGGTCTGGGCTGGCTTGGTTGTGTGGGGAGGCTTGGGGGTGCGGAGGTCACAGAGATGTATAAGCTGAGTCTTGAAGGACTCTGTTCAGAAAGGCTTGGACATTTCCATACAGAAGAAAGACTAACTAATATATTAACATTCACACCTAGCCTTTTTGCTTCCACTAAGCCCTTTTAGGATCTGGGCAAGCGAATCTGACCAGTCATAAGGGTCCCAGAGAGGAACATCGGTAGTTTTGATTCTCCCCAGTGTGTTTCGGAAGGATTGTTCTTTCAACTCTTTCTTGCCTTCTCTTGCCTTCTGTGTTAAGATAATACCACAGAGCCAGGTGAGCAATTAACCAAAGCCA
Source organism: Lynx rufus (assembly GCF_022079265.1). NCBI lineage: Eukaryota > Metazoa > Chordata > Mammalia > Carnivora > Felidae > Lynx > Lynx rufus. The sequence goes on from NW_025814827.1 coordinate 34,902,933, forward strand.
GTAATTAACTTTCTCCTTGGACGGGTATAATGAAATGAGCTTTCTTGGCTGCTGAAACTTACTGTGGATTGTTCTGTCTGATAACTCCTTTGTTGGCAGTTTTGCTGGCAACATAGATACCACTTTTCCTGAGCTTTAATTAGTCAAAAATCGCAGAAGCTCAAATCAGGGTACCTTCAATTTGTTTGTACATCAATATCCTGCTCTTAAATGCTCCATTTCTCTTAGCACAGTGTCTTGAACTTGATAGGTACACAGTCAACTTTCGTGAATGAAGGTGTGGATGAAGAAATGAATGAATATCCAGGATAAGCTTTATTATCAACATAAGTAAGTCTCAAAGTATGGGCGGTATGGAAATAGTTAAATTTTTGTTCTTTTCTTGATCTGCTTCATTATGCTACTCCCTCTGCACCCACCCCCAAAAGAAAAATCAATACCCACTCACAAAAACACTTTAAATTCCAAAGAGAGAGGATTCAGTTAGTTCTTGGTCTATTTTTAAGCTCACAGGGGTTTTAAGACTAATTCTCTGTGAAAATGCATCTAATTCAGAAAACATGCTTTGCAGAGGCCCAAGAACAACACATATTTTCTTTGAACAGTTTAGGTTTAAAACACACACACACACAAAACTCAAAGAAAAAAAAAAAACTCTCCGACCACAGTTATGGCTAAATGGCAAACACAGAGGAATGAATTACCCCGGATGACATCCATAAAAAAACAACAGTGCCTCTCCTGGCTAGCTGGGCCTGGTTGGGGAGGACATGTGGGCCAGGTTCAGGCACAAGCGTCTTGTTCCCCTCTTGGTCCCCCAACCAGGGAAGTTTCCACTGCCTTGTATTAGGATGCTGATCTTAATAGCCTAGCTGAGTTGTTGTGTGAAACGGAGATGGACAGAGCAAGACATGCCCAGATGACCCTCTGATGAATCACTGCCAAGGCTGGGGGATCCCTGCCAAGGTGAAAGGTTGCACAGGTAGCACAACTTGGCCCAGGCATGTCTCTAGTAAAGGCCCAGCTGTGTTTTCTTTTCTTGATACCTCTCTCCACCACCATGGATTATGAGTCTAGAGTGAAACAGAAAATTGTTGTCTCCTAACTTAAAGCCCCAACAACTAGGAATACGTATTGTATTCATCTTCCAGTGTGACATTAATAGGTTTAGAGATTCAATCTAAAGAAAAAGAATTCTTACGCTGAAAATTATGGAATGAATTATAGGAGTTACTTAAAAATTTTTTTAATGTTTATTTTTGAAAGAAAGAGACAGAGTGTGAGTGGGGGAGGGTCAGAGAGACACACACACACACACACACACACACACACACACACACACACACAGAATCTGAAACAGGCTCTAGGCTCTGAGCTGTCAGCACAGAGCCCAACGTGGGGCTCAAACCTGGGAATGGCGAGATCATGACCTGAGCTGAAGTCAGATGCTTAAGCAACTGAGCCACGCAGGCGCCCCAGGGGTTACTTTACAACATCCATTTGGTGGTGAGGATGAACATGAGTGTGATCTTGAGAAATCTTTTTTCTCTAGAACTCTGTTTCTTCATCTGTATTAGATGATTGCTACAGTACATTCCAGTTATGATATAATATAAATCTCAAATTCCTCTCTTCCTTGCTTTGGGTCCAAGATGCCTAAATGTAGGCTGGCCAGCTGGTCAACCTGTGATTGATTATGTAAGAAAGGAGACGACTCCGCTGTATGTGCTTTCTGGACATCCGAGAATTGGTAGATGACTTGACTGTAAAGCAACCAATTCTGACCACTTTAAGCATAGACGGGAATTATTTCAAGAATTATCTGTGAGGTAATGCACCAAATCTCTGGGAGGCAGACGACCACCTAAAATAATAAAATATATGGGCTCATGGGTGGCTCCGTCGGTTAAGCATCCGACTTCGGTTCAGGTCATGATCTCACGGTTCGTGGGTTCGAGCCCTGCATCAGGCTCTGTGCTGACAGCTCAGAGTCTGGAGCCTGCTTCGGGTTCTGTGTCTCCCTCTCTCTCTGCCCCTCCCCCGCTCATGCTCTGTCTCTCTCTCTCTCTCTCTCTCTCTCTCTCAAAAATAAATACACATTAAGTAAATTTAAAAAATAAAATAATAAAATACAGCCAAACCTGCTGAGTTTAGGAACGCTGCTGAGTTTAGGAATAGCTGGAGCATTTGTTTGGTGTTGCACCCTGAACGTTGCTGTAGAACCAGCCCTGAGTGTGGCTTCTCTACCGATGTAATTGGCTGCCCCTAGAGTTGAAGCTGGCACACCCGTGATATCGTACTGCGTATGCTGAAATATGGGGAGCAATACAGATACTGCAAAGAAAGAGCCCAGTTATATAAGTCCCCACCTCCCAGTGGAAAAGCCAGAAACTTATTTCACCAGCCTCCCTTGCTAGTAGCTTCTGTCAGTTGGTGCCCTCGTACCTGACTGATGGCAAAGCCAGTGGTGTAAAGAAGTGGCAAAACTACTGATTAGCATCGTAAAAATCAGTAATGGGTCCTTCCTGTGAAAATTAGTGACTTACGAATTAACAAGATGGACGTTAGAGATGCCACTTTGATGCAATCAGCAATTAGGATGTTATTATGGACTGAATCATGTTTCCCCAAAATTCATGGGTTGAATCTCTAACCTTTAGTGTCTCAGAATGTGGCTGTCTTTGGGCACAGGGCCCTTAAAGAAATGAGTAAGTTAGGGGCGCCTGGGTGGCTCGGTCGGTTAAGCGGCCGACTTCAGCTCAGGTCACGATCTCGTGGTCCGTGAGTTGGAGCCCCACGTCGGGCTCTGGGCTGATGGCTCAGAGCCTGGAGCCTGCTTCCGATTCTGTGTCTCCCACTCTCTCTGCCCCTCCCCTGTTCATGCTCTGTCTTTCTCTGTCTCAAAAATAAATAAAACGTTAAAAAAAATTAAAAAAAAAAAAAGAAATGAGTAAGTTAAACTGAGGCCCTTTAGAGTGGGCTCCGATCCAATATGACTGGTGTCCTTATAAGAAGAGGGAATTTGGACACACGGTGGGACACCAGGGATGTGCATGAACAGAGGATAGAACGTGTGAGGACGCAGCAAGCAGGGTGGCCTTCTGAGGATTCAGGAGAAACCAAACCTGCTGACATCTTGATTTTGGACTCCTAGCCTCCAGAACTGTGAGAAAAGAAGTTTCTCCTATTTAAGTCTGCCAGTTTGTAGTACTTTTTCTTATGGAAGCCCTAGAAAATTAATATAGTTGCATAGATTGACTAAAATATTAGAGCCATTCTATGAGCTGTAATAAAGAGAACATAAGAATCCAGCAAAGCCTGTAGTCTTTCCCTTAGGGACAGTGCCTGAGACTTGACTCCTCAATTGTCCTGTATCCAGCCACTTTGTTTTAAATTTTTTTTTATGTTTATTTACTTTTGAGAGAGAGAGAGAGATAGAGCCCGAGTTGGGGAGGGGCAGAGAGAGAGGGAGACACAGAATCCGAAGCAAGCTCCAGGCTGTGAGCTGTCAGCACAGAGCCAGATGCGGCGCTCGAACTCACGAGGGGTGAGATCATGACCTGAGCTGAAGTCAGACGCTTAACCCACTGAGCCACCCAGGTGCCCCTCCAGCCACTTAGTTGAAGGATTTCTAGTTGAAGGATGTCTGATATGGACTCTGAGGTTTTTGGAATCCTTCCTCTGGAATGTTGTCAGGTGCGCCTTGAAGAAATACTTCACTCAAGGTGCTAGTGACAGCATCTAAAAAGACAGAAAATTAGGACTTCTCTGGCATTACCTAACATGCTGTAAGAGCTGTTAATAAATTTTTATCTAATAAATGCCTGCGTATGAAACAGAATTTGGTCCAAGACTTGGTTTCATTACAGTTGGTAGTATGATAATGCTTAAGGGTCAATTTACTACAGGTGTTTACTCACAGGTGCTGAGAATCCCTTACAAGGACAAATCTTAATATTAGCGACCAAATGGAGAAATGGGCTCCATATTAGGTATGAGGAGTTAGTTTCCCGTGATCCAAATGGTGGCCTTCCCCTCATCTGCTCATTTTAAATGAGGTTGTCTTTTCAACTAAACACTGATTTATGTTTTTCTTTCCCTTAGAGAGTCCCAAAATATGTGTCACAAAAGATTTCTCAAAAAATAGGGTTCTGTGATTACATACATTTGGGAAACAGCTAAGTGCATATTTAATATTGCATTGGAGATTCAGAATGCATATTAACATCATGTTAAAGATATAGTGAAGTCTATATAAAGAACATAGTTTAAACTTATTTAACTTAGCATAGCTACATGACCACAGATCTTTTTTCTCTTTCAGGACGCTTGTTAGTATCCCAAGGAACTGTTGTTCCATGGACCATGCTATCTAAAGTGCGGTTCTAGAAGGATATTTATACCTATGATTAGATTTGCTCCCTTTTTCTTCACATGACAGAGAGAGCTCTTTGGCTATTCACATATGCAGGCAAATTAAGGCCGGACATGGTTTTACATCTACAGTGAACCAAAAAACTGAGAATTAATTGTATATCATCTCCTCAGATTTGGTGGTTTATTTTGAGTGGCCGAGAACTTGTTTGGGAGTATCAAAATGTTTGATGTTTTGGAGCCTGGACAGACATCCCTGCAGAGCATACTGGAAAGGCTTTTCTGGGCCCTTTTGGTCATGACTCAAATGGTCATCCCATGCTCTGTTTAATTCTACCCTTTAATTGTTTGAGTTCAAATGCTTATTCTTTGAAATATCCATTATTTCCTAAAATTTAAATAAAATGACACAAAAAGTTATAAAATTAAAATGGTACAAACCAGACATTTCCAGACACAGGTCAAAAACACCAGTGAAGGAAAACAGTGAAGGTAAAAACAATAGAAGACACCCTATGACAGTTAGGAACATGCATTCAGAATTGTCCTCCAAAACGGGGCACTTGCCTCAGCATTAATAAAATTCTGGGCTGGCAAAAAATAGTTGGGTTACAAGTGAGACATGTACTCCAAGGGAGAACAGACAAAGAATAGCCTTTTTAAAACAATGCTAACTTAGCTGAGTGCTAAGGCTAATAGAAACCAGACGAGGGGTGGGTCCATTCAAGGGTGGTTTGGTGCTAGATTTCTCCTCAGCATTGTGTGCCTTACTTTAACAGACCAAATCGTTAACTAAACCACAAACAAACAAAATCCTCATGATTGAGGGTCTCCTGTACTAGGACAATATGAAAAACAGCAAGTGAAAGAACATTCTCCTCCAGGATCATGTTTAAAGAATGTATATATGCATATGTGTGTATTATATGCATTACATGTATTACGATTATAAAGGGTTTTTTTTTTTTTTTGGGTGGAGCACATACCAACTTATTTCTCTTCCAATCTTCCTCATATAAACAAGTGCCATCATCATAGTACCGAAGCCAGACTCCTGGTAGTCATTCCTGTTTGCTGCTGCTTCTTTATCCGTTACACTCAGTCTATCAGCAACGCTGTTGCTGTAAAGTGTATCTCAAATTACCTCCTCTCTAGTTCTACTCTGGTGACCTCCTGCAAGCTCCTGACAGTTTACGACATTGCAATTCCTCCTAACTGGTCTTCCTGCTGTCTGACTTTGGTTAAAACCCTTGCTCTCTCTAGACTCAGTGCACTTCTGGTAAAATAAAAGTAGTAAGTAGTTCCTACTGCTTAGGGTAGATGAGAGCTTTAATGAGAAGGTGGGGCCAGTATGTAGCATGATGTATGGGCTATGGTAAGTTCTTACCAAATGTTATTACCACAGCTGGTACCCTCCATACCAAGAACTTTTACTGGGGATTTTAACGTCAATAGATAAATCTCTTAAGGAGTGCATGCTATAAAAATACGCAGGTTTTCTGTGTTACTAACCAGTGATTTGAAACTATAATTGTATATTTGCCAGCTCTTGATTCACAGACGTGTTTTGGGGGATTCCTAAGAGAATGTCTATGTGATTTCATGTCTTAGGTATGCCAACCCCGTGGGCATGATGGAGGCCATGGAAGTGGAAGATCCTGTTCTGTTTGGGATGGTGAGGATTGAATGATTCCACTTTCTTCATGGCAAAGAGTTGCTTGATATAATAAATGCAATTAACCTCAAATGAAGAAAGATTAAATAATATCTTTGACTTAGGCACAATTAGAAATGATTTATCAGGCTGAATTATTTAGTAATTACTGGACGTTTATGAATACGTGATCATCTGTTGATCAGTGTTGTAAAGCAATGAACTTTCTAGAGCATGGGTTACTCAAATTTTCTGAAATGAGTAATATTTGGAAGCAAACTATAGCCTCTTAGGGATTACTTGCATTTATAATTAAATTACTAGCTATGCTGTACATGATTATGAACCTAAATTTGGAAATCAGCCACCAGTAAATTATAGTAAAATTTAATTAATTTAGACTCTCTAAGGAAAAGGGAAGAAATAAGTAAAAGCCCCAACAAACAGTTCATCAATTTAAAAAATTCAATCTTTGAATTGGAAGGCGAGCATCATTAGATTAGAGAGTCTATATGAAAATCATCTAGTTAGTACAATTAACATGGATTACTTCTGTCACCACCCAAACCCCAAGACATGTTAAAAACTATCATCAACAGTGAAGAATCTATTCACGTACATTTGTGGGTGTGTATATAGATGTGTGTGCTTTAGACTGACATAGTAGTTTGTTAGTGCTGTCCACTCATATTTCCAAGTTGTTTTCCTTTAGGCAAATTGTAGGATAGAATTTCTATGTTCTTTTCAAGCAGCCATGGTTATATGGCATGATTTGGCCAATAAAATGTGATTGGAAATGGAATGGGGCCTGGAGTCTGGCTCACACAGAACTGAGCTTCCCACAATGCATGGTCATGATTTCTCTAAGTGAGAGAAAAACCTTCATTGTTCTAAGCTTTTAAGATTTCATGGTTGTTTACTAAAGCAACATAACTTAGCCCATCCTAACCAATATAAATGATAACAGCACCTCCAATGGCATTGGCCATTATCTTTGAGAGCTGTAAAAGATTCTTACGATTAAAAATCATAAGTAGTATTATAAGTTATATTTATAAACTTACACAAAGAAACATGGTGGTTTATTTCAATATAACAAAATAAGAGTTAGAGTAAGAATATACTATGTGGAGGTAGATGACATTATCAATATAAATTTAAAAAGTGATATGATCGTCTATCTAAAAACCTAAGACAACAAACTGACAATTTATTCAAAATTCAACAAGATGAATGTATTAAAAATAAATGTTCAGAAATCAACATTCTGATATTAATCATAACCAATTAGAAAATTTAGTGGAAAAACACAATCCTTTTCAATATGCAATGCTGTCTATTAATTCCAGAGGATCAAATAGATAATTGTTTTAAAGTTTGCAAAAAGGGGGCACTGGAAGGGTAAACAAGGCAATAATAAAAATGATAACCTCCAGAGAATGGGAGTGAGGGGCTGAGGGAGGCAAGGGTAGAGTCAAGACCTCTGAGTGTATATATAAAGCTATAAATTTGGCCTTGTAATCATGTAAATGCATTATTTTTTTTAAAATTTTTTAAAGTTTATTTATTTTTGAGACAGAGAGAGACAGAGCATGAACGGGGGAGGGTCAGAGAGAGGGAGACACAGAATCCGGAACAGGCTCCAGGCTCTGAGCTGTCAGCACAGAGCCCGACGTGGGGCTCGAACTGACGGACCGTGAGATCATGACCTGAGCCGAAGTCAGACACTTAACCGACTGAGCCACCCAGGCGCCCCAAATGCATTATTTTTTTAAAAATATAAAAATCGAATCATAAAAACTTGAAGAAAATGAACCTGGATGGTGGATCATGTGGGGAAGTTGTTTCTATACTTAAAAACAGGAAGAAACTGAAAAGGAAAATATGGGTAGATTTGACTATACACAAACTAAAGATTCTGAGAGTTAGATGGCACCATGAACCAAGTCAAAATCAAATGACAGTGAAGATATTTGTAACATATATATGGCCAAGGAGATATTCATATATATCCCTAATCTTTTCAATGCCAAGAAAACTACGAATACTCCAGCAGAAAAGTAGGCAGGAGACACAAAACATAATTTATATATATAAAAAAATACGAGTGGTCATTAAATCAAAGGAAAGCAAAGGCCAACCTCACTAGTGATCAGACAAATAAAAATTAAGACGAGACGACTTTTGGCTTATCAACTTGGCGAGGATTAAGAAGAAAGCTAATAAACAGTGTTGATGACATGGTGATAAAATGGGCAACTTTATAGTAAAAAATGAAAAAGCGGATAATAAAAATGCTTATGTCTTCCAATTAAAAACCACATGCATATATTTTTAGAATAAAAAACTTCGACAGAAATACCATGGAATGTTAACAGCAGTTGCATCCTGCTGGCCGTGTATAATCTATATTTTTTACTTTTGATTTTTAATGTGTTTTTCAAAATTTTCAACATTTCCACAACATGCATGATTTTTTATCAAGAGGAAGTGTCATTTTTTTTAAAAGCATGTGAGATAAGAATCTAAAGTCCTTCTGAGTCCAGGTTTCTTCTTCCTTTTTATAAAAATCTCCTCTTTTTCAGCAAATTCTGATGAAATGTTATTTCCTGAGGCTGTCATCATTAAAGATAACTTTTAAATGTTTTTAAAAATTATTTTATAAAGTTATAGTATAATTTTTAATTATAAAGTTAATGATAATCATGTAGCAGAAATGTTTTCCTTGTTTTCACTGCACAGGTATAATTTTGCCTGCACTCTGACTTCATTAGGTTTGGACCCTATACACCTGCTGAGGATTGGTAACACTGTCCCTTTGGACGAATGTGTTGGACCTGTAAGCGATGAATTAAAAAACAAAAAATGACAACAACAAAAACTTTGGTATACAATTCCTTTTAAGTAGCTAGTGCTTTCAGATCTTGTTATTTGAATTTCTGATCATACACTGTTCTTTAAAATTCCACAGGGGACTTTACGGGTGTCTTCTTATCTCGAGTAGGATGCTGGCCACTGCCCAGGTATACTCACGTGCACTGGGCTGAAGGGATCGGTTTCCTCCACTTCCCAGAGTATCCATTAGGCACTCAACAAATGCCAGTTGAACAGAATAGAAAAGATTCTTGGTCTAGAAGAACGTAGGGCATCAGGTTGCTGCAGAGAGGAGAGCCCTATGCTGACAGACTGCATTCCAGCAGTTTCCAGGTGAGGGCCTGGCATTGTCTTTCTGGTCCCTTCGCCTGGATCAGTGGGCAGATTGCATTTCATTTCGGTGGATTAAGGTTAGGAGTTTAGCTTGCTAGTTCTTTCTCAGTCCTGTTTGGTTTCTCTCCCTCACACACACCTGGTGAGGCATTGAACTCCTGGTCCCGGGAGGGGCTGTTTCCTCAACTCTTGAATTTTGTGTGTCTGAGACCCAAGGCTGCAAGCAAACACCCTCCAAGACCAGTTGGCTTTCCCGTGGAACATCCCTCAGCCCTGAAGTCCCACTCTGTCTCTGTCGGAGGTCTCAGGGGAATGCTCATTATTACTTTGTTCCTCTTAAAAATCTGCCATTAAGAATTAAGCCAGTAATAACATAAAATTAAACTTTTATAATGTTTTGCAGGATACTGAGCTCTCAATTTACCCACATTTTATCATAATGGAGGGATTGACCCTGTCCCCTTTCTAAAACTAAGCAATAAAAACCTCTATGTTTTCCAGGAATTTTCTTTCCTGGGGACACATGCTTTCATGCAGAAGGCTCTTACTTCACGTGACAGGAATGTTAGTGGGGCAGGGGCTGTGGTTTGGACAATGTTACTCCCCTTTTCTTACTGCTCTTCCCCACCAGAAACTCCTCATCTGGCTAACCTGAGACTTGTTTGCTGATGAATGGACTTCCATGCCATCTCCTCGGGAACATTTCTTTTTTTTTAAATTTTTTTTTTTTCAACGTTTATTTATTTTTGGGACAGAGAGAGAGACAGAGCATGAACGGGGGAGGGCCAGAGAGAGAGGGAGACACAGAATGGGAAACAGGCTCCAGGCTCTGAGCCATCAGCCCAGAGCCTGACGTGGGGCTCGAACTCACGGACCGCGAGATCGTGACCTGGCTGAAGTCGGACGCTTAACCGACTGCGCCACCCAGGCGCCCCTCCTCGGGAACATTTCTATCTGCATTTAGGTTTTGGAGGCTGTGATATCCACACATTGTTGAGATGCTAAGGAGTTCCTATGGGGAAAAGGTGGCTAGCATTCAGATCATCTTTGAAGCTCAAGGTAAGGCTACCAGTAAAGGGGGACCTAGAGCAGTTGTTCCTTAGAGTATGAATCACAGACCACCTGGTTTGACATCACCTGTGGAACTTGTTTTAAAAAAAGGCAAATTCCTGAGTCTCGTCCCAGAATCTCTGTTCCTGGGGAGTGGAACTCTAGGATTTGTCTTAAAAAAAATTTTTTTTTAAATATTTATTTTTGAGAGAGAGAGAGAGGAGGAGAGAGAGAGAGAGAGACAGATCATAAGTGGGGGAGGGGCAGGGAGAGAGGGAGACACAGAATCCGAAGCAGGTTCCAGGCTCTGAGCTGTCAGCACAGAGGCAGATGCAGGACTCAAGCCCACAAACCGTGAGATCATGACCTGAACTGAAGTTTGATGCTTAATGGACTGAGCCAATCAGGCGCCTCTGGGATTTGCCTTTTTAACAAGAGCCTTGGGAAATCCTTTCACACACTACTCTTGAGGCTGGATGCCAAGTCTGGTTCTCTCTGTCCCATGCTGGGATGCCTCTTAATCATTGCGTGCTCTGTTTAGCAAAATGCTTTTTTCCCTATTTCTGGGAGTGGATTACAGTGACCTGGCCACCCTTGCAGGCGTTCTTTGAGTTTTTTCATGCTGCAGATATGTTTTTAGAACCTTCTATGTTCTAGACATTGGAAAATCTCAAGAAATCCAAAGATGGCATCCAAAGCTGCCTTTGGGGCCAGTTGCTGAAGTAAAACCGTGTACAATATCATTTTCTTGTTCCCTGTGTTTTCTATTGCTCATGTTGGAGGCTGTGTGCTAGGAAACTCTTTCATGGGAGACCCACGCCCCTGAGTAAGCAGGGGGCCTCGTCCAGTCTTCTCACCTTGGTGGCAGAAACAGGACCAGCTGTCACAGCAGATGGTTTTTGAATGGTGTAGTAAGAAGAGGCACCAGCAGGCTTGTTTGGACTTCTTCATCCGTTTTCTTTCTTTCTTTCTTTCTTTCTTTCTTTCTTTCTTTCTTTCTTTCTGCTTGGGTTCAGGCACCCTGTGTTCAGATTGAAAATTTAAATATCTCAGCAGCTTCTCAGTTTGTTCAGGTGGTCCCAAATATAAAAGCCTTATATAAAGTCAGCAAGAAGCATCTGTTATTGCTGGAGATGTTGATTGGGCATTTGGGGATCCCGCTTCCTGATCATTTCTCCTTTCTTCTTTTTGCCCAAAAGGACCCAATGCCGACAGCCACCCAGCTTCAGTGCACCCTTTGTTTGCTGGTTATTTCCCATTTCACTTGGGATAAATAGTTATAAGAACAACTTGAGAGGTATATTGGTCTACACAAAACAGGAGAAACATGGAATAGTCCCTGGAGAAGTAAACAAGGCAAGTAGGTATGTGAAAATTCTTCATTGAGGGATGTTTAGAATGTATTTTGAGACTTCTGGAATCTTTGCCTCTGCTCCATTTTTGTTTTCCTAGCATCTAGGAGCATTTCTGAGTACTTCACTATGAATGTTCCCTACAACCCATTTTACTGATGAGAAAGTGAGGCAGGGAGAATTGCTCAAACTCATATAGAAAATGTTGGAGCCAGGAAATACACCCAGACACTCTAGCTCCAGTGTCTACCCTCTAAACAGCTCTAGCTACCCTTCTTAAGGGATTCTGCATTTCCCTTCATGTCCTTTTAAATGCCTAACTACCATATAGCTCCTTTTTAATACCTTCTGCCTGATTCTTTTTTGTTGCATGTGTATTTATTTATTTTGAGACAGAATCCCAAGCAGGCTCTGCACTATCAGCGCAGAGCTCTACATGATGCTTAATCTCATGAACCGTAAGATCATGACCTGAGCCAAATCAAGAGTCGAACACTTAACTGACTGAGCTACCCAGGCGCCCCTCCTTCTGCCTGATTCTTGACCCACTGGGCCAGAAGGTGACTCACTAGAATTCTCCATGAAATATTTCCAAGGAGTAGAGGCACCCCCAGAAGAAGGGGATCTTTGTCCTCCTCCCTGGCATGGTAGTGAGCCACAGGGGCCATGAGATTGGTGGGAACCATCAATATATACATAAAGGAAAAGCTTACTCATTGGCTGAGCATCAGTGAAAGGGTTGGTGTGCTAGTGTCCAACAACAATCCAAAGGCTCTAGAGACAGAGGCAGAGAGGTGGAATTGAGGTCAGGACTAAAACGGGGGAGGAGCCCTTTTAAAGAGAACAGTGGGTGACTGGGCAGCAGAGGGAAAGAGCACAGACCCCAAGATCAGCGTGTATGTGTATTCGCACGCAAGCCGCTTAACCTCTTCAGCAGTATAAACAGCTGCCTCACAGCTCTGCTGTTGTATTAAATGGAGCGATGTGAATTACATGTCTAATACGGGCTATGGCCACAGCAGGCTGTCAGTCCATGGCAGTTTTTGAGAGCCCTTTCTCCCCTTGACCAGCCAACTCAGCCTCCCTTTTTCCTTCTTAGATCAGGCTGCTGTAGAAGGATGGAAACTTTCTAGAGTTTGGCTATTTGCACATGCTGTTCCAAGTATGGCAATGGTTGGGAAAAAGATCTTGGGGTGGGTTATTTTTGGTCATTAGACATATCTTGTAACATTTTATTTTTCTAGCAAGAAGCCACCTATGGCTGGTAATCAATACAGTCAGCATGCTTTCCCTTTGTCCATAATGTGGCTGATGCTGATCTGAAGGATGGGTCAGAGGGGTGGGGTGGGGTCAGCTTGCTGACTCCTGCACAGCCTGACCCTCCCTCACCAGGGTGCTGGCCACTCTTACCTCTGTCGGTTTAGAGACTTTTGTGGTTTGGGTACTTTTGTTTCCGCAGGATAAGGGGTTCTGATTAATGTCCCTCCAACAAGCTAGTTTGCCTTTTTATAAATAATCTCAGCTTTATGCTGTTTTGTCCGTAGCTTAAACCTTGTAGCCTCATCCATCTGAATTTGTTCCTCTCCCTGGGGTTTGCCAACATCTTCATTTACAAGTCTTCTTCAGATTTCTTTCAGGGGTCTTTTGTTCTCTTTTCCATGTTGTTAGCTAGAACGTAAAATTAAATCTAAAGTGAGCAAGCACTGACCCCAGGACACCCTGCTGAGCACCTCTTCTAGCAGGAGGCTTGCCAGAGTCTCACCTTTCCTTCATAATCTTTGGTTAATATTCAACCCATGTGACTTGCTCTCTCTGGCCATTTGAACCACATTAGCAATTGAAGTTTCGTGAGTTGCTGTGCAAAATGCCGCAACTCAAGTCCAAAAATGCAGTGTCTGCTGTGTTTCTTTCCTCCTATCATACTTACCCTCCCTAAAAACAAAAAATAAGCTCTCACGTCCTTGTATGCTTTGTCCTTAAGCAAGCCTTTTTGCTTCTTGCCTGAGATTTCTGCTGTCCTAGATATATTTACAAATTATATCTTTACTTATGACTGTTGCTAAGTACAGACCTACAGGTGCTGGTTAATTTCAGGACAAATGTCCAGGCATTTTCAGTTTCCACTTCTTTCCACCCCTCTGCTAGCCAATAAACCCTGAGAAATAATGAAACCTTTCATGGATTTCTTACCCGGGTCTTTGGACATCCCAAACTATTTGTTACCTGGCTCCTTCGATTTGTAAATGTTCAGGGTGTCCAACACCTGCTTTTTGTGTTATTTTCCATCAGCTCTGTTTGTAGAGTCTTTGAAGTCATACCATGGCATCCAATTTCTTTTATGTAGAACAGTCTTTATCTGAGAGCAGTGATTTTTAGCTAGCGCTGCACATTAGAATCCAAGGGGGAATCATTTAAAAATACAGATGCCCAGGCATCCCCTCCCCCCAAGGTATTCTGATTTAGTAGGTTTGGGGTGGGCTTTGTCTGTCTTTATGTTTTTTAAAGCTCCTGAGTTGGTTCTAAGGGCACCCTGGTGTAGAGCCACATACCAGAGTAAGTCCCAGGTCGGCGGTGTGCACAGCGGCACTCTGGCTGGCTCCAGCTAAACCCTGGGCTCTGGGCCACAGACACTCACCCTGGGCCCTGGCTTCTATTACCTTACTCTGACTGGAGGAGGGTCGGTCTGAGCTGGAACATGTATATGTGGGGAAAGTGAGGGGCAAACGAGAAAGGAGGGCTGTCCAGGTGGAGAGAAGAGCAGCATGATGGGCACAGAGACAGGGAAACAGAAGCTCGGCAGTGGTGGGGGAAGAGCCGGCTGACTTGGGACGGAGCACAGGCTGCCTGGTAGAGAGTACCAGGGAGCAGTGGGGGTAGGCCAGCCCTGAGGCGTTGCCAGGCAACAGGCATTGAATCCCAGTGACATCACCTGTGTACATAAAGCCGAGTCCTATTTTCTTCTCTTCATGATGGCCAAGACAGTCTATTAGAACACAGGACTTTTTGAAGCAACTGAGAATGCATTTTGCTTTGTATGCTATTTCTTGTGGGGGGGGGCTATAATACTGACAGCTTCCTCCACACATTTTGTCCAGAGGCCTGGCTCCTGCTAGGGTGATGCCCTGGACCTCTGCCCCAGGTCCCCTCTCCCACCTCTTGGCCAAGGTGACCAACAACAGCAAACACAGGTGGGCCTCCCTATCGGGGTGGGGTTGCTGCCAATGCCTATTTTATTTTATTTTTGCTGAGATTTATAGATTTCCCTTACAAGAGGAGGAGGGATATGATAAGGAACGAAGAGCAGGTTTGTATTTTAATTTTTCCCCAATGCATACGGACAAGCATTATTATCCACAGTTTATGGCCAAGAACATCGAGTTTAAAAGAGGTTAAGCAGCTTGCCTACAGTCACAGGATAGTGAGTGGTGGAACGAGGGTGGAGAACCAGGTCTCTCTGGCCCCACACCTCTCCTTTTTCCATTCTACCACTTGTGCCTGTCTGGGTGGAGGATTGGCCGGGGGCTGTTGAGGCATCCCCGGTGAGGTTAAACCTCATCTGTATTTTTAATCAGACACTCGTGTCTTACGGCACGTCGGGGCTCATTGGAGGCTTTGGGGCATATTTGAGGCAGCTTAAGGTGGATGTAGCGTCTGGGGGAATTGATAATGAGGTTAAGCTGGGATGGTTACAACTTTGCTTCTTGTGCAGGTTTGCCCAGGGCTGCCACTCAAGCTGAGTTTTCAGCTTTCCTTTGGCACCTGGAACATCTGCTCTCGCCAGTTCCGTCTTGTCTCCCTGCTTGTGGAGCAGGAGAGGGAAACAGGTGCAGCTCTGAAGATACTCTTGAGTTGTTTCAGATGATCCTTTTTCTCAGGATGTTTTTGGCTGGTATTTCCCTTTCTTGGGATTCCTGGGAACATCTAAGGGATGGATGAGCCCACAGGACTGCTGTGTCTGGCGGTGGCGTTCTGTATGCCAGGTTTGGAGGGCAATCTCCTAACAAATCTCTGAGCTGCTAGAATATAGTTTCCGTGAGGGCAGAGTCTGGGTCTCCATATCCTTAGCACCTAGCAGAGTGCCTGACCTAGAGTGAGAGCTTTAGAAATAGGTGTTGAATAAACATAGGTGCTCCTGTTCCACGTGGAATTTTCTTTAATTGATGGCCCTGCAGCAAAGAGATTTCCCCAGGTCTATGAATAGAGAGGAATGAAGTCCTCTGTACTACCCTTATTTTTCAGTTGGTTTGCTTGTTTCGTCATGCAGTTACTTTCGGATCCCTTCATCCCTTTTAGTTCTCTAACCAGTTCCCCTGGGCATAGTCCTGCCTTTTAATCACACTACAGAGAACAACCTGGTGAAGAGGGAAGGAAAGACTGTCAGCACGACCTTGGCCACTTACTGAGAATACCAAATCGTGGGCTCCGTTTGCTTTGAGGGACCCCTCATCCACGGCCAGGCCAGGACCTCCTTGGTTAGAAAGGACAAGGAGGGCAGCAACAGGGCCTGATGCTTCTCACCAAAGGGAGGGCACAAAGAAGACGCACAAAGGGCTCTTCTCTCCTTGGAGCACGAATGGAGTCTCCTCCTTCCTCAGAATAGGCTGTCTTCATGGGAGTTTGGAGTAGTGGTTAGGGATGATGTGTCGGTCTTAAATCTCACTCCTTAAAACCTTCAAATTATGCATTCAGGTGCAATGCAATAATTTGCAAATTATTCATTCAGGTGCATTCAATTGAACTATCTTGAGGGTGGGGGTAAAGAACTGGGAAAATGAGAATGTTTGATTTTTATTCAGACCTAGAAAATGTCAGGGGATTGGCAGTGGAATGGGGTCAGATTCTCTGAACGGCCCTGTTGTGGATGGGCTCTACAAAGTGAGACACTATGCCCAGCGGATGATTTGAACATGAAACATAACTTCCCATCACTGTTAGTTGATCCAAATATAAAATCGTATTTTTATTTTTATTTTTTTTAATTTTTTTTCAACGTTTATTTATTTTTGGGATAGAGAGAGACAGAGCATGAACGGGGGAGGGGCAGAGAGAGAGGGAGACACAGAATCGGAAACAGGCTCCAGGCTCCGAGCCATCAGCCCAGAGCCCGACGCGGGGCTCGAACTCACGGACTGCGAGATCGTGACCTGGCTGAAGTCGGACGCTTAACCGACTGCGCCACCCAGGCGCCCCTAAAATCGTATTTTTAAAAAGCATTCCCTCCCCCCTTAGTATTAGGGCTGGGTCACTCCTTCCTATTGCCTAGAAATTCTTGGTGCTGTCATCTAAGTGAATTTCTTTTACTGGAATTCTTTTCCTCTAATGCTTGTGATAAAGGCCTGAGGATTATAAGGTTTTGAGGTGGGAATGATCAAGCAAATTCCTTCTCCCTGAATTGTCGAAGTAAGCCAAAGAAACCAGACATCTTCAAGAGTTAAGTTGTTAACTAAGAAAAACCAAGCAAATCAAAGCAAACCAAAGGAAAGCAAAGGAAAGCACACTAAAACCACCCATCTCCAAGATACTTCCCCACCGTGGAATGGCATTCCAGATGGCTGCAAGGTACCTTCAAATTTTAAATTAATACTAAATTCCACTCTACATCAAGCTTGCCAAGCAGTCATTTATGCCATTCTTGAAATATCCAGTGCTGGAGATCTCACTGTATTTTATTTTATCTAAAAGTCAGTCTGGCTGTGAGATAGAATTTTACCCAAACAAAATTTGACTGTGTTCTTGGATTTTCCTCATACATGCACCATGGGGTCATCTAATTTCTCTTACACTTTATAGTTCTTTAAGGGATATGTTTATGAACCATTTATAATTTTATAGTTCTACATTCCACTGTTTTCACTTAAATTATATTGTGAACATTTTCCCACATCACTACATGTGTTTCAAAAATATGAATTGTAATGGCTACAAAGGATTCTCTATCATTATTTTAGTTATCCCCTCTTATTGAACGTTTAGGTGTTTTATAGTTTTTATAATGTCACAATAGCAAACTCAGAACTCTGATTTCACCTCTCATTATTTACTTAAACTATCTTGAATGTGAGACTATGGGGTCAACTTGTGTGAATGCTTTTAAGGATTTGTGTGTGTATTGTGTTTCGGATCATGCTCCAAATAAATAGACTCTGAGCTAGAGATTTGTGTGTAGGAAATTTACTAGGGAGTGCCTTCAACATCTGTGAGACAGTGAGGGGGAGAAGTTGGGTAGAGGAAGAAGTTGAACTATGGTGTATTATAATAATGACTTCAGCTGATCCTGGGGAGATCTGGAGTTTAGAGGTCCCTTTAGAATTGTCCCAAGCTGAGGCAAAAGGGGTGAGCCTTTGAGGCCTGACCACTCATTGGTTGCAGGTGCCTCTTGTAAAGAGGGAGCAGGTACAACCTTAGATGAGGTATCTCCTTTTAGCCAAGGGCAATTCCTAGAGAAGGACTCAACTACTAACATTCAGCAGCTAATGGTCCTGGCAACTGGGGGAATAATTGCTCAGAACTGAAGAGGAGAATCAGGTAATGTATCACAGCATCCACTGAAGTGGATAACCCTTGCATCTCTTGAAGTCGCTGGTTTCTTATAAAAAATCCATTCTGTCTGGGAACAGATCCTCTAGAATTATGGTCAATCTCTTTTCCTAGGGAGATGTGCAAAAGGAAATTTAATGGAAGAAATTATAGTGCTCATTGATGCATCTGTTCTCAGGCGTACCTGACACTCATCAAATCCTTCCTCTACAACCCATTGTAGATTTACTCCCCCCTTAGCTAGAACTTTGGCTGATCCAGAGGGTTACCTGGTGGGTGACCCAAACCTTCATCCTTGAAAGAGATGATCATCAAGCTCTGGTCATCAAGCTCTTCTCAAGCCGTGACTCCTGCTTTTATCCATTTATCATTGAAGTTGGTTAGGGGATTACCAAGAGAGGCCCCAGAGGTCCTTCTCATTGCCAAACATAGTCTTCTCTACTCTCATTGTGCAAAAACAGTCCAACTTCCTTCTGATGACCATGGTCAGTTGCCTCTGCAAGGCTGATAATGTCTTTCCTTGCCTGTTGATTTCTTGGCACAAGAAGTCCAAAGTGCCTGGGTAGCAACCCAAGTTTTAAGTTTAATGGGATTCTTGCAGTGCCCCTGGTGGAAGTATTTATGTTCTTGGAGCCAGAATTTCTATATCCTCAGAGCCAGGAATTTATGGAGGGAATTCCCTGGGTAGATCATTGGGTGGTATGGTAGGTGGAACTACCATACTTTTATCTGGAACCATGTACTCTATATAGAGAAGACATGGTCCCATGTAATACTCATGGATTAAAAGGGCTCACTGCATCCTAAAGGATGATGCCCCATCCTGAAGCATGAAGTGTAATATGCTTCAGTAACACCCTAAGAAGACTGTTTCTTCATCCTGTAAAATCAAAAGCTACTGTGTATGTGACAAGACCAGTGGACCCCATGATCGTGTGCTCACTACTATTCTTCCTTTGTTTTAAGTGAGTTCCTTGGTGTGATGGGATATTGTGTGGGATCTTGTGTTAGTGAACTAAACATGAGGTAAGCCCTCAGATAGTGATACTGGATGAGGGTCTTTGGGCAGGGAAGGCAAACCTATACCCTGAATATGTTCTGATTTCATTCAAATTAGATTGCTGACCCTCTCATGTAGGAAAGGGTTCAATGTAATTAGTGCACCCCAGAGCAGCTGGTTGGTGTCTTTGAAAAATGGTTCTGTATACCAGGGACTTGGCAATGATCTCTGTTGCTATAGTCTGGACATTCAGCAGCAACAGTAGATATGTCAGCTTTTATTGTAAGCTGGATTTATGCATAGCCTGTATCCTTGCCACCATGAACTACCTTGTTCACATGTCTGTTTTATCAGCTCTGGGGTGGCTAATGAAGGAGGCTGTCTGACATCAACTAGCCAAGTCATTCTGTCTACTTGACTGTAAAGTGCCTCACTCATGGTGAGTGCTTTTTGGTGGGCATTAACATGGGATACAGAAATCTCTGCACTTCATGCCTGGTTCCATATTCCTCTTCCCCAGATTGACTTGTTCCTCATCTTTTAATTTTCCTCCTCTCAGGTCACTAACCAACCAGCCAAGTTGCTTACCATTGCTTGTATGTTTATATGTGTTTCACAAAGTGAGTGACCAAGTGCATCTCCAGAAGTCCATTGGGAGGATGTCCTCTCACTACTATCTGTCAGGGTCAATCTCGGGTGGGCTGAGAACACTAAAGTCCATTTCTGGCTTGCATTTGTCATAAGGCTGACCCATCTGTGAACAAAGCTTGTTTTTTTTTTTTTCTCCTCCATCAGCTATACATCCAGGACCCCCATGCCGCCATAGTAACAGTGGTGAATGTCTCTGCATCAATCAGTCTTCAAAGTGTTAGGAGATTCCCTTTTCCTCAGGTTATGGTTACTTGAGTAAATGGCCATAAGACCCTTTAGAGAAGACTGAGGTAATCAGCACCTCACACACTTGCTGTGGCATTGCAGGATCATTCTGTTAGGGTACCTGGCCTCTCCTACAGTCAAAAAATAGATCTGAAAACTGGTTTAGCTCCGGAAACTGGACAAGAGATCACAGCTTTTTGCCCTTAGCCTCCTGATCATCCAGTCTTGGTTTCTTTCGACAATACAGGTTGAGAAATATTTGCATTGACAACTCCTCTTTCTTGCCCTTAGGGATTCCACGTTCTATTAACTATTCCATAGCTCCCTCTGTGTTGGGCATCCTGGCTGTCACTCCAATTTTGCTGCTCAAGACAATTACCGAGTTCTTCTTGTTCCTGACAGTTAAGTGCTGTTATTTGGCTTGTATTGTGTTTATTGTTTCCTTTCGTCTCCATTGCTTTCAGGGAGCCCAGTTCTGTAACAGCATCTGCATCTGCTCTGGTCAGCCCAACCTACAGAGGACAGTCACTGCGAAGCTTCTCACCACTGCTTCTGCTCTCCACAGTACATTTCTCATCACTCTGGTAAAGGCAGTGTCCTCCTGGCCACCTGCAGAACATAATCTCCTCCTAGGTTTTCCAGCTTCCATTGTATACCCCACCTCATGCCCACTTCTTTGAATCTGAGATCTCTTCTTCCATAATGTATCATGGTAGTCTGACTTTTCTGTTTTACTTACTGTGAGCCATTGCTTTTACCTAGTTTGCAAGTGCCATTCTAGTAAATGTTAACACCACCAGCTTGGGTGCTTACCAGGGTTGATAAATCCTACGTCAAAGGGTGTGCTTTCATAGTAATGATCTCTCCCTTATTCAAATTTGCATTCCACTCTCTTTGATGTTACTATCTCAGGATCCAGTCCCAGTTAAAGTTTAGTGACTCCTGCTGGTACATGTTGTCTGGGACCTGCAGCTCCTTTAGGGTATGGTGGCTTTCCTCTCATTGCAGATTTAGCACTTTCCTGGCCAGGTTAGGTTGTAACTTGACTCTCTGGTGGCCAGCGGGAGAAATGAGCTAGACCCTGAGAGAGACCATGTTATCTTGCCAGGCAGAGACTCCTGCATTGTCTTGAAGTAAGGGAGGAACATTAGCTTTAGCAGGAATGAGGCTCATGTCTGTTGTGTATCTCTAAGAAAGAACTTCACTTCTATGCCAGTTTCTTTCATTGATCATTGTCCTGTCTCTGGTTTTGAATCCCTCTTGATTTCTCAAAAGTTTGACTTCTCATGTTCCTGATGTATTATTTTATCCACTGCAGATAGTGATTCTTCCTCCTCTAATTAAATTATAGAGAACGGAGGACTTTCTCAATCCTTTAACTTCTCCTCCAATCATATAGCCTATCTCCATATGTCTCTCTCTCTCTGTCACACACACACATGCATTCTCTCTCTCTTTCTCTCTCTCTCATTCTCTCTCTCTCTCTCTCACATAGTCCTAGTTAAAACAAACAGCATATAACCTGGCAAGTTGCTGGAGTAGTTTCTCAGCACCACTGTTACCTAGAGTTGGCTTTTCTAGCGAAATTCCTATCCTTCGCAGCTCTCATTGATACCTCCCTCAGCTCATTTCCCTAGTGCAGTAGCAAGATATATTTTAGCTGTGCTGTCCACTCTGACCTTAAATTGCCAAGGGCACCAATAAATCATTTTATTTTACTTTGCCTCCCTTCTTGCTCTATTTCTACTACCTCCCTCCCTTAGGCCATGCATAGTTATTTGGAAATTCTTGGAAAATAGCTGCCAGCAGTCTAGCTCCTCCTAAGTTATTGGTTTGTTGTCTATCCAGTAAATAGAAAACTTGGAAACATTTTAGAGAATTTCTCACCTTTCCTACCTTCCAGCCTCTGTAGCAAGGCCAAACTGGGATTCCACTCCAGAATCTGAACACAGGAAATAAGCTTAGGAACCACCTAGGTCTGTTGGTTCCTGGGCATTCTTGGGATTGGAGAATGTTTCTGTCTGGCCAAAAATGCTCAGCTGGCTTCAGGCTTTGGAGGGCAAGGCAAGGACAGCTCTAAAGACAGAAGCAAAACTGTACCCTGTGTTCTGAGTCTGCAATTAAAACAAAACAGGAAAAGACACACATCTTTCAGGCCCTGGGTCAATTCTGTATAAGGATGAAGTATAAAAATGCTGTAAAGGTCACACATTCATGAAGGAACTTTCTCCATGAGCTGCCAAACTTCTTGTGGTTGTCTTTCCATTGAGAAAGTTAAAAGTTCATTCTTGGGGATTTTTGGGTGGCCATTCAGCTCAACAATGCAGAATCTTTGTTTCTTTTATGTTTGACCTTATGGCCTTTAACCCAAGACAAGGCAACTTTCTCTGCTCTCTGAGATAGTATCACACCTGATTTGCCAAAATGGCAGGTGCTTTTCTCCTTGAGAAAATGTGATATTTGGTTTCCTCAAATTGTTTATGGGACACAAAAAACTAGGGAATCAGAAGACTGGCTTTATAACCTTTTTTTTTTTTTTTTTTTTACCCCAACACATTTTGAATAAATGTTTTTCTGGGGGAAGTCATCTATTTCTGTATTCACAAAAGACAAACTATCAGAGAAAAATTTACCAGGAAAGACAATAATATTTTAGGGTGAGGATGTTGGTTCTCTCCTACTTAGAGGGCTTTCTGTTCCCATAAGGTTTTCAGCTAAACCTTAGGAATCTGGAATGCAGTGGGATTGGCCCAAACCCTGGACAAGCCCTGATGAAAAATGTCTCCAGGGATCTCTCATCCTTATGTAAAGGAGGCAGACCCATAAACCTATGAGTCTTCTCCCAAAGTCTTTGCTGATATCCAAGAAGGGGGAACCTGCTATGGTTGACTCATTATGAAAAGTGAAGAAAACAGCAGGGACCCCAAACCTACACTTGCAAATCTTTACCAGCAAGGCGTTCTTGGGGGAGATAAATAATGGCTTTTCTACAGTTTGATAAAATGAGTAAAACTGATAATTCTTGTCTATCCTTACTTGCCTAATTACTGCCACTCTCTCCAAGCAAGTTATAGGTCTAGGCTACAAATCCCTAAATCTTCAACAGTTGGACTATGGACAGGGACTACTGGTTGGCCATAGATGCTCACTACCATGTAAACTTGGCAAGAGGTTAAGGAGATACAAGGCCTGAAAAGTCTCTTTTAGTCCTTTTGCTTGATTGATTTGGGCCTATGAGGACAGATGGGCATCTGTGGGATGACATTCTTATGAGAGGGACCCTGGAGATAATTGTAGTTTGCATCCTTCATGGATCCTCCCATGGTCAGATTATCAAGATTACTGCTTATTTTAATATAGTGAATCCTGCTTATTAGCATGGTTTTTAAAGGCCTACTATGTACAAAGTATTCCCCAGGAATTATGGAACATAGAGTATGTTGAATAAGGAACAGTTCTTGATATTAGGCATTTCAAAGTTGTGTGTGCATGCGTGTGTGTGTGTGTGTGTGTGTGTGTGTGTTTGTGAGAGAGAGAGAGAGAGAGAGAGAGAGAGAGAGAGAGAGAGAGAGAATGAGAGTAAATAAATTCCCTAGAGTATCAAATTTGTTTTCTATCAGTCATATTGCAGTGGGGTATTTAGTATATGGGTTTTTGCATGGGACATAATTTGTTCTTTGATCACAAAGCCAGTTGGGGGATCATGTGGAGCCTAGTGGAGAATAGACTTCAGAATTCCTACTGGTTCTAAATGCCAAAGCTTTCGAACTACAGGTGAAGCTAAGCAATAGTACGACCTCCACAGCCCATTTCTGGCCCACTCCAAGGAAATGAAGTTCTTCCACTAATGGTCAACTTTGTAAGACTTTCTTTTACATTTCAGTTATGCTGCAGACTCCACCTTCCCATGTAGTTCCATCAAGATGTTAGAGAGTATGCTTGGCTATTGCTTAATGCCAAAGCTTTTATTTGATCCCAGAAAAAATCAGTCTCTCATTTCCCAACAGTATTTGGGATTTGGAAATGTTCTGATTGGAAGGAGGATGTTATCACTGATCTTGAAATGTGGACTTTTCTCTCTGGCTACTACTCCTTATCTGCCATCTATCCTTTCTCCTTCTAAACACACCCCACTTACTCTTTACCTTTGTAAGTATGTGGATTCTCCTCTGGAGCTGGAAAAATCCCACGGGACTTCTGCACATGTAGCTTATGCCAAGGTACAAGAATGCAAAGATCTGGAGCTGACTTGGACCAGGGTAGGCATGTTTACCTGTACAGGTTGGCAAAAGGCAGGGTGGCTGGAGGGAATTTGCAACTCATCACTGTATTGAGAATGGGAAGAAAGGGAAGCAAAAGTCAAAACTGGCGTGGTATCTAATGTCAGATTCAAGAGCATGGCAAGACCTTAACAAGGAGGATGGATTGTTAGATGTTAAGAAGAGTTGGAACGGGGCAAGAAGCCAAGTGTGGGTCCCAAAATGTGCAATAGCTAATGTGATAAGGAAAATAGGGAGCTGAGGTCTATTTTCATACAGGTTCAACTGCATAAACAGGGTCAGGCCTGCTGGAAGTAGCAGTCAAACAGGAAAGGTAATTAAATCACTTAGTCCTGATGCTCTGCCTGCTCTATGAGCTTCTTCTTGGCCTCACTGGATCCCTTTGTACTCTGGATTATAGTCAACTACTAACTTCCTTTTCCAGGCAGGCAGTACAGGGGTTGAGTCCAGGAATATGGATTTTAATAGCCTCCAGGTAGGTTTTTGTAGATACTAAAAGTTTGAATTACCACCTGTTCAGCCCTGCCATTTTGGTATGACTCAAAGTCTTTGCTCCACAGGCTTATCTTGTTCTTTAGCTACTAAGGACCCAGCGTTGGAATGCCCTCATCATAATATGCCAGACACCCCTGATCCCCACCTGTAAGAAGGGATCCTAACACTGTGGGTGCCTATTTAGTTTGCTCCCACACTCTATCCTCAATCACCCTTTGGGGGGACCCACCCTATGCTGGAATGTATGTCAGCTGCTTTCAGAGGGACTAAGAGCCACACTAGAATTGGAAAGCATTAGCTATTGTTTCCTTCCATGCAAAAAGGGAGGTAACCATGTAGCATTCAACAGGGTAATTGAAAACAGGTTGAGCTTTCTGCAGCTTTGGTCACAGTGGGAAAAATGTCTAGTGTCCACTTCCTAATAAAGAGTGGGGAAAACTAGAGATGCAGCAGCCCAGTTGTTGAATAGAGTAGTTAAACAAGAAATCTCCTAACTTTTTCCTGCTCAGTTTTGTGATTTTAAAAGGACCATAAAATATAGTGATTATAAAAAAATAAAGGCAAGCCTTGCCAGTCCCATTATAAAAGAGGCTTTACAGTGTTTTATTCTGATGGGATCTCAGCACAGGAAACAGAAGGTGAGGAAGACCTGGCTCAGCCTCCAGGTCAGAGGTGGGAAGCTCCCCTGTGCTGTCTACTTGGAGAAGGGAGAACATATCCCTCTGTGAGTTCCTGTTGGTAATAAGGCAATCTGTGTGGGCAGACATTGTTCATGCACTGACTGGAGGGAACACATGGCTCAATGCACAAGGTGTTCTTCACCTTTGTGTACAGTGTGGCTTGGCAGGCAAGCCAAGGCCAGGATTGAAATCCTGGTAGAATTCCATGTTTCAGAAACCCACCCAAAGGTGGAGCTTTGTGGATCTATTGGAGTGTCATCAAATCTAAGGTTAACCTTGTTGAGAATGTGGTCCCTCCTTCATAACTCTTTGCCTATCTTTATCCAGTCTTGTGAAAGCAGAGAAGAACTAGAAGTCTTTCCTCAAAAGGGGCTTCTGAGAAAGAGTTCCCAGAATCTTTGCTCTGTGCTCACTCATGTACTCATTTTTCAAAGGCTGCAAATTAAAAAGAAAAAAAGATCATATACATTCAGGCAAGAAGGGACAAATAGGCCTGTGACGTTGGATGGCTACTGATGGTGAAGGAGCTCAAAGGGTGGGAAGGTAGCACAAAACGAGGGCTGGATCTGGCCTCTCAGGGTGTGATAGCCTGGCTCATTGATCCTAGAAACTTAGACTGTTGGGCAAGGATTTTAGGGCCTCTGTGACACAGCCTGAGGAAGGATGTGACCTTAGCTTACATCTCCTGCAAATCTACCATGGTTCTTACATTTGTTTGGTGCTCAAAGTATAATCACTGAATATCTGCCTTTTAATGGGCTTTTTGGTTCATTTGCCAGCACAGAACTATGCCCTCTTTGTTTCATTCATTCACTCATTTGTCAAACATGAAATATTTGTTGGTAGGCATCCTACTCTTTCCTCCTTGTATTGCTGAGTCAGAGGTACCCCAAGGACAAGGTCTCCTGGCCTCTCCCCAAAAGGATGTTTCCCTCAGGTTCATGAGCATGTTTTTCCTGTGCACCAAGTGAATGAATGAGTTAATGTGCCTGAGACAAAAACCAGTTTTCTCTAGAGTATTGTCTTGTTCCTCATAAGTTTCTATGAATTTTGAAAAACATGTTGCTTATTTAGTAAGTAGCAAATATCCATCTTTCTCTACAAAGAAAGCCTTAAAAAAACCCAGCTAGCCTCAAGATGGTTTCTATCCCTCTTATACTAGGAAAACAAATCCCTGCATCTAGAGCATTTCTGGCCATTCAGGCTTACTTGGCATCCTGTAGCAGGGAGAGGTCAGGGCTGGAGACGTAATGTTGGGAATCATTAGTAGTATTAAAGTCACAAGACTGGTGAGATCAGCAGAGGAGTGGATGTAGAAGAAAAGAGAAGAGATTGAAAGACCAGGGGCACTGTAACATTAAGTGGTTGGGAGACAGGGAGAACAAGTGGAGAAGACCAAGTAGGAGCAGCCAGAGAGGCAGGAGTAAAATGAGGCATGTGTGTTGGGGGTTGTCCTGGAAGTCACAGGAAGAATATATTTCAAGGATAAGGGAGTGGTCAACTTCAAGGAATACCACTGGGAGGTGTAGAAAAAGATAAGCTGTGCCACCACTCAGTCTACAATGTGAAGTTATTGGTGACCTCTGAAAGGGCATTTTTGGTGGAGAGGTAGAGGTGACAGCCTGATTGGAGTGGGCTCAAAGAGTTCATTCGTCTTTGCTGCTTAATAAAATGGAATAAGTCAAGAACTTCACAAACATGTGGTCAGGGCAGATAGTAACTCATGCTGCCTATATTATCTCCTTTTACATCTTATCGGGAATTTTCTACACATTCCTAGTTGATGGGAATACGGACCAAGCTCCAGCCATCAGGAACCATGTCATCAAATTTTGAGATTGTAGCAGTTAATACAAGGCTTTGGAATGAAAGCTTCAGCCTTTAGAAGGACATAAAATATTTACATAGGAAGTTAGAGATCATCCAAATTGAGCCCTATTTTTACATATGGGGAAATTGAGGCCCCAATCAGGGAGGTGACTTATCTAAGGTCACACAGCTGCTCTGGGTCACACAGTTGCCTCTCTTCTTCCACCCAACTGTACCTGGCAAATGAATGTCTCTACTTTTAAAAAAGATTACTGGGGACAGATCTCTTCTTTCTACCATTTCCTCTGGATACCCATTTCAGGACTATAAAATTCTTTTTATAAATGAACTACTCTGATTGCAATGTAAGCCAGTTTTCCATATAAAGGATTAAGCCTACCAAGCTTCAAAAATCTGGGAAGGCCCTAGTCAGGCAGCCCATTCCCTGAGAAAGGAGAGGAATCCTCTGGCCCAGTATGGACTCGGAATCAGAAAACCTTGAGCTGGGTCTTACTGTCTTCTTCCTTGCACTTTTCTGTGATGTAAGCAGAGTTCATTTGGCCAGCTTCCCCAGGCTTATTCCTTCATAGATGGTGGCTGGCTATCTCTGTCTCCTGCCAGTTGGTGTTGTCATTCTTGGCGAGGACCCCAGGTTGGACTATGCTCATGTGATTAGAGCTTCCTGGTGGTAAGGGTGTTCATCCAAAGTGCATTACCTACTGGGCCTAGATCCAAAGGGAGGGAAAGAGCTCAGATCCTCCTTTCAAGAGTTATAGATTCTTAACCAGGAACAACAATGAGCCCATTAGGCTAGTCATCTGCCTGATTCGTCCCTGGATTCTGTTTCTGTCTAAATATGAAAGGACAAGTCCTTACTCTGCCTTCTGAGAGAATTTCAGGTTGTGGTTGGAAAGCTGTCAGTTACCAGGCTGAACTTGTGTCTGAGCCCCCTTCCCTAGCCCTCCATGCCCAGGGAAGACGTAAGATATAAACTTGGGACTCATTAGAATTAGCGGTGCCAAACATTGATTTAAAATCTACTTATAACTTAATTATAAACGGGGATTATTGTTTTGTTCAATAGCTGGATATTGGATGAAGGAATAGAAGACCCAATTGGAGAGACGCTAAAGCAGTGGTTCTCAAGCTGTGCTTTCTATTAGAGTCATCTGGGGGAGCTTTTGAGACCCTCAGTGCCCACCTCACACCCATAACAATTAAGTCAGAATTTTGAGAAGTGGGACCTGGGGTCATATTTTTGGTTAAAACTCCCTCAGTGATTCCAATCACACCTGCTTTGACAATCATCTGATAAATTAGTCCTTCTCAAACTTTCCTGTATGGAACAATCGCGTGGGGATCTTATTGAAATGTAGATTCTGATTCAGCAGTTCTGAGGTACAGCCCGTATTTCTAACAAACTCCCAGGTTTTACTGAGGCTGCTGGTCCACAACTTGAGTAGCAAGGTGCTAAGGCTTGAACAATAAGCTGAGGTGCTTACTGCTAAGTGACAAAGGAGAAGCAGAGGTGGAAAGAGCTATAATAGCTTCTGGAAGGACTCAGTCCCTCTGCTGAGCCCTGAAGGAAAGGCAAACCCTAGAGAGAGAGGGAGAGAGGAAGTTTCTCTGCTGCTGCTCAGGTCTGGGTTACTCAGTAACCAGTCTGGCTTACTCAGTAGAAACCCTGAAGAAAGCTGATTGATGAGGACAAATCTGTTTCTGCAGTACTATACCCTCAGGACTTTGGTGTTGGAAGGCCCTGGGATGATGATCTGGTTCAACCCCATCCTTTCATTGCAGATGAGAACACTGGGGTCCCTCAGACTATGTGGTCTCTGCCACAGAGCCCACCAATCAAGGTGAAATGTATGACAGGTGGTAGTGGTGGGGGAGGGGAGGTAGAGAGGGGTCACATAGTAGCAGAGGCATCTGAGCTGGCTGTTTGGATCCCAGAGCACATTTGTCATATAGAAGGCTATGTGATGTGTCAGCTGCCTAGGCCAGTGAGGAACACCTGCGAACCACACAATGCTAGGCCTCTGAGATCAGAGATGAACAAATCCCCCTCTCCACCTTTGAGTTGCTCCTCTGTGCTAGAGAGGAGATGGATGAATACAACAGCATTTAAATGGAGATACAACATTGGAGGCTAGGCTGTCTGTGGGCACAAGAGTGAAGTCTGCCAAATGTCAAGGGGCCCCTTCTTGGTTTCCTCTCCTCTAGTCCTCTGGCTCTCTGTCGCTCTTGTTTCCTCCCCTTTCGTTCCCTGTGTTCAGGCCTAGTGGGAGGTGGTAAGCATTAGACATTGACTCTCAGGGCCAGATATATGTGGATTCCACAGAAGTGTCCTCCTGCCCCTCAGTCCCCAGTGCTGTTTACCAGAGAGACCACTGGGGCTTTGGCAGGGAGAGAAGACTCCGCAGCTGCAGGCTGTCACAGCCATTGCCACAAGGGGCCCAGCAGGAGGAACCCTGTCTGAAGGGGGAAGGCTCATGTGCTCTGGAAGAGGTGGGAGTGACAGGCAGGGGCTATACTCCTCCCAGTCCACAGGTTCCACATCTGTAAGTAGGGAAGGCCCAAACATGCAAGGTATAACCAACACAGACACAGAATTAGTTAAGTGTTATTTTAAGTCCTCTGTTAGAATGGGAGGAAAAAACATCAGGCATGAACAAGGTAGAAAGTTGGAGCTTATTTGTGCTCCATTGCCTTGGAGGTGAGTGCTCACGGAGGTGAGTGCCCATGGAGGTGGGTGCCCCTGGGCACCGTCTTCAGAACTGAGCTCAGATACCCACAACTGCCTCCTTGTTCTCCTGCTCACTCGCCCACTGGCTTCCATTTGCTTTTCCATAAATGGTGCTCTGTGGCTTGAGGACACCAGTGCCAAAGCAAACACATAGTCGCTTCAGCCCCCTGGGGCTCTCTGCTGAAATTTGGCATGATCTCCATCATCAAATCCTGATATCATCGTTTCCCCCAAAGCTATTGCCTGCTTAGCTTTTGTGCTGAAAGAAAGCTCCCTTCCAGAGCAATGGACTGGTTCAAAGAAGTCATTTGGAGAAAGCTTTCAATATGCAGTTGTTTTAAGTGAATGAGGATTGAACTCTTAAAAGAGTGAATGCAGATTAATGGGGAATGACAAAAATCCAGAGACAGGTTGGGAGGCAGGAGGAGAGGTTCAGGAAGAAGACCACAGTGGACTTGGGATTTCACAGGAGAGGTGGGATGGGGGAAATTGGCTGGTATTGTCACAGCCAAGTAGTTGAGACAGTATGTAGGAAACTGGTCAGGGTGAAGATGTGGTCTCATGTGCACTGAAACAATGTCTTGTAACATCTGCACAGATGCTCCCAGGCTCTAAACACTCACCCACCTATCATGGGTGCTCCTCTCACTCTTGATTTCATCTTTGCCTCTGCTCAGGGACTAGATTTTCAACTGCACCTCAAAAGTTTCCTCAGATGGAACTGGAGAGTGTTATGCTAAGTGAAATAAGTCATACAGAGAAAGACAGATACCATATGTTTTCACTCTTATGTGGATCCTGAGAAACTTAACAGAAGACCATGGGGGAGGGGAAGGAAAAAAAAAAAAGGTTAGCGAGGGAGGGAGCCAAAACATAAGAGACTCTTAAAAACTGAGAACAAACTGAGGGTTGATGGGGGGTGGGAGGGAGGGAGGGGAGGGGAGGTGATGGGTATTGAGGAGGGCACCTGTTGGGGTGAGCACTGGGTGTCATATGGAAACCAATTTGACAATACATGTCATATTAAAAAAAAGTTTCCTTGCTTAGTCTGTAACTGCTTTCCCCTCTGGAGGAACAATGGGAGTTGGCAATTGCATATTATGAATTGGATGTTCAAAGAAAACATAGTTTGTAATTTTTTGGTAATGGATCTAATCTTGATCCAGCACCTTCACCCAGCTGGGTAGGAAAGAAAAACTTTCTTGGTAGTTCAACTTGCCAATTAAAGCATCTAAGACTCTTCTGGTTTAAAAGTGTCTCTTAGTTTAAAATAGTCACCTTTAGGGAAACATTGCTTTTGGGTAAATACTCAGTCTTTCAGATTTCGACTCCTATCTTTTCTCCTCTCCAGGAAGGTGGTTGTGGGGCCTCCCAGGGGTCAGGAGAAGGCCTCAGCTGCATGTGGGCTTGCATTGAGCCCTGGGTCCTCTCTGCCATCTGCAGCCAGGTGGTAGATGGGTGTGGTCCCCCCGGTCCTTGTGCACAGCCTGCACCACAGCTGACTCTTCCAGAATTTTAGGGCCACCCATTGATGAAGTCCATTGCTCTGGCAATTTGCTAACCTAAATCATGCTCTGTTGGAACCCAGAACTTCTATTCCATCAGTAGGTTATATAGGACTTTCTTCTCTGACCGGATTTTTTTCTGGAGCTTATCCTATTCTCTCTGACTTATTCCCTTCTTTCAGCACCCCAAACTCAGGGTGCCGTGTCCATGAAAACACATCAATCCTGCTGCTCTTCTCCTTCCTTTGGAACCATGGAGCTGTCTTTTATGAGGAGAGAGGTGTTATGGGTTTAGTTGTATCTACCTCCAAAAAAGATATGTTGGGGTCCTAATCCCCAGTACCTCAGAATGTGACCTTATTTGGAGATTGGGTCTTAGAGGTAATCAAGTTAAAATGAGGTCATTCGGATGGACCCTAATGGTCCATGACTGGTGTCCTGATGAAAAGGGGGAAAAAAGTGGGAAATTTGAACAGAGATACATCTAGAGGGGAGATGGTGTGAAGTTAAAAGGGCATGGCAGCCATCTGGAAGTCAAGGAGACGGGCCTGGGACAGATATTTCCCTCATGGCCCCTCCCTCAGAAGGAGCCAACCTACTGACATCTTGTTCTCAGACTCCAAGCTTCCAGACTGGGGAAAATCCATTTCTGTTGTCCAACCCACCCAGTTTGTGGTGCTTTGTTATGATGGCCTTGGGGAACTCAGACAGGGGAATTGACTTTTTTTCTTTTTCCTCAAAAAAGTTTTTTTTTAGTTTATTTTTTTTAAGAGAGAGAGAGAGAGAGAGAGAGAGAGAGAGCAAGCAGGGGAGGGACACAGAGAGAGGGAGAGAGAGAGAATCCCAAGCAGGCTCTGCACTATCAGTGCAGAGCCTGATGCGGGACTCAAACCTATGAACTGTGGGATCATGACCTGAATCAAAATCAAGAGTCAGCTGCTTAACTGACTGAGACACTCAGGTGCCCCTTTTTCTTCTTTTAACCCCGAGTGAGTAAAATCGTTCTTCAAATTCTAGTAGTCAGCTCTCCTGTCAGTACTGGGTGCTGAGGATGCTGAATCACAAAACTCCTTGGAAACTTTGCTGGTTGGGATTGATGTCTTTCATATGTGTTGAACAAAGTAATTTAAAAGGGATTAGGAAGGAAATTTCCCTTTCCATTTCAAGGAGGATGTATGGTTCCAGGCCCCTCCATGAAAATGAAAACTATTTATCATTGTTTTGGCTTAGAATGCATTACACTTAATCCAGGTTCTGCTTGATCAGATCAGGCCTCTCCCAGGATGGCAGGACCACGGGCCCCCTGTCTCAGCTTGCCTGCATGGCTGAAGCAGTGTTTCTCCAACTTTCTGCAGCTGGCCAAAGGGGTACTAAGTGACAATGTGATACACATCAGCCTCCCTATCATAATGAGTGTTCAGGCTTTATCAAAGTCAGGGGATCACTGAAATGTGGACTTTGGAAATACTCTCCCAGGAGTGGCTGCGGGACAGTGGGTGCCCTCAGATGTGACAGCTGTGTGGCAGCATCTCTCCATCCATGGTAGTGCTTATTCTGCTGGAGCACAGCTCCTTCTACTAAGACCTGGCCTTAAGCTAGTTTCCTTCACAGGACTTCTGTGGCCCTTGAGCCTTGCAAAATATTCCTGCCGAATCTTGCTGGAGGAGAAAGAAGGTAATGCTAAAACCAAACCACGGATTGAGACTTGAAAGAGGGAGAGGATGGAACTCTAGAAAAACAAATTTGGCAGTAGACGATGTATTAGCAATCATGTGGCCCCACCATTCAATTCTACTGATGCCAAAATGAGGTGTCAAATGAATAGCCCAGAGCCACACAGTGGGTTAGAGGCAGATCTGCGTCCCCAGCTGAGGCTCCTTCCTCGACAGAAGAAATGAGATGAAGCATGGGGATTGTTGATCGAAAGCTCAGTAGCCTCTCAATTTTGCGATCTTTTTCCTGTACCCAAACTAGTCTTTTTTCCTGATAGGTGAAAACCTCGAGGCTCCTTCTCTCCTTCCTGCCTCTTTCAGAGTCCCCTCCACCTCCTCCATGTATTCCATTCTCCCAGGTTCTTTGAGTCATGGGACACAGCTCCGACCATGCCTCCTGCTGGTATTTCCCAGCTTTGAGCATTAGCCAAGATTTTCCAGAAAGCCTGTGAAGACGTAGATTCCCTGGCCTGCGTCTCAGCCTTCAGACATTCTGGATCAGGAATATGAAGTTTTAATAGGAATCCTGTGTGATTCTGATGCAGGGGAGCCAGAAATCACACCTTAACAATCACTACCTCATAATCCCCCACCTCTACTGGGGTATTTTTTGCTTGTGTAATTGACGTCTTGGGAATTCCCACCTTGCCAGTTACTAGCTCATTTGAGCTTGGTCATTGAACATTTGTTCAAGCTGATTTCGCATCTGCCAAATCTGGATACCCGTCCCTATATTCTACGGGTGTTGTGGAAGATTAAAAACACAGCGTTTAGAGTAGTAAACAGGAGTTCTGACCATGGTAGCTGCAGACTCGGGCATAAAATTTTCTTCTTTTTGCATAGGTATGGTCTAAAAAGTGGTCTGGAGAAGACCACAGAGTTCTCAACGTTAAAAGAAATTAATATCAAAATATTAAGCAAGAGGCTACATAGAGAAGAGGGTGGGATTTTGATCGAGACTTCTGCACAGTCCCCGTAGATCCAGGGGGCTGAGACGCAAGCCTGTCCCCAGCTACGTGACCTAAGGCAAGTCATAGTGCTCTGTCTGAAGCTCAGTTGCTTCGCCTGTAAAATGGGAATGATAATAATGCCTGTCCTTACTGCCCTCGGAGACTGTGGTGCAGATCAAACGGGATACACCTGAGCATTTTGTGAACTATAGCTTCTTTGGAAATATATGTACACTCTTTTCACATCAAAGATGAAGCTGCCTCATCCACTAGATATTTCTCTCAGGATGAGAATAAAGGGACCAATTACAAAGCAGATTTTCAGGAAAAACACTGACCAAAGATAGAACCAGAGTTGGATCGGTGCCTCATGTGGTCAAGAAAAGTATTCAATTTTTGCCCCTTAATTTGCTTGTTTCTGGGAGTGGTGGTGTTGCTCTATCATGTGAGTAAGGCTTTGGAATTCCTATTCTAATCTTTAGTAGCAACTACACAACCTGTAATCTCTTCTATGTTTCCTTTCTGACAACCCTATCAAACTCAAACTGTAGGGACCTGAAGGTAAAGTTTATGGGAAGTAAAAAGCACCAAAAACAAAACAAGGCAAAAAAAAACAAAAACAAAAACAAAAAACCAAAAAACAAAAAACAAAGAAGTGAAACAGTCTACTAAGATTTCCTGGATTAATTCTCATAGATGGTTGCTGGAAGCTTCATAAAGTGGCATCTGATTTATACTTGAGGCACACAAGCCTGGCTTACGAGACTTCTGTGGTCTGGGACTTCACTTACCCTCTTGCCTTCACCTCCTAGGTCTGTCCTTTGTAAATTCTTTCCTCCTACATGTGAGGGGCTGCTTTAGTTCTGCCATCCATTGTGCACTTTCCAACCACCAGCTTTATGTGAATCGTCAAACTACCAACCCCAGCCATAAGTCTCTTCTGCTGTGCTGTCATTGGCGGTACCTCTCTCTGCTTTAAGGGCACAGGCTTCCTCCAGCAAGCTTTCCAGAAGCCTCAGCCCTCTTTTGAGGAACGCTGCCTGAACCACGCATGTGCCCTGGGCTTAGGCTGCCTTGCACTTCTGCATGTTGTCTATTTGGACAGCTGTTCTAAAGACTATAATGCCCTCATGCCTGTATTTTTCCCTCTGCATCCCAGAATCTAGCGCAGGTCCTGTAAACACAATCATTATTTATCATTGTTGATAAAGGTTCTGAAATAATAGTCTCCTTTGATGAGAACAAGTAAACAGGAATGAACACTAACTTTTGGAGAGCAACCTGATGTGGGACAAGAATGTGCGAGGGGGAATGGCTACTGTGCGTGGGCTCTGGAATCTGACTGCGAGCCCATTTATTGCTTCCAAACATGTGTAAGCATTAATTAAAGACATGAAAATGTCAGAAACCCCACCTCTCTAATAATACCATTTTTTTCCTTCCTGACTTAGCATTCAAGTTATCACGTTCACTGGCTCATGAACCAAAATGTCTTTTCATGTAGGCATTGGAAACATACAGGCAAATATTGCGCCCGTCTAACAGAATTTGGAACAGCGGCTCTTTTGCCAAAAAGCTGTATTTTAATCCAGCAAGAAATGATATTCCTTCAAAGGCAGGAGACTTGTCTGTTTCACAAAGAGAATTTGTAAGTGGTTTTGTTTGTTTGTTTGTTTGTTTGTTTGTTTTTACCAAGGTGACCATAGTCACATTTAAAAGTCTGATGCCATCCGGGCTTGTACCATAGCCACATTTAAATAATCTCATCATATCAAGGAATTTTCTTATGAGACAAACTCCAGGCACTTAGCCTGGTGCTGTGGTGAATTTGCCAAGGGAGGCCAAGTTTTTCAGGTATTTGGGGCTCAGGAACTCAGATATAAATGTACTAATGGCATGAATTTCTATACATAGCCCTTTCACAATCCAAGTGCAACTTTACACTTTATAAATTATGGATTACTATTACCAAAATCTTATCTTTTTTCTCAAGATGTTAGAGATCTAAATTAAACTGAACACACACATGCATGCACACACGGTAATGTCGCCCAGCTACCCCCTATTTTTTAAAAAAATTATTTGTTTAATTTATTTTTGAGAGAGAGATCAAAAGAGAGAGAGTGAGCGAGCATGTGCTCATGAGTAGGGGAGAGGCAGAGAAAGACAGGATGTGAAGCAGGCTCAGCGCTGACAGCAGCAAACCCGATGTGGGTCTCGAATTCACGAACTGCGAGATCATGACCTGAGCTGAATTCGGACGCTCAACCGACTGAGCCACCCAGGCGCCCCAGCATCCCTTATTTCAAATGAGTATCATGAGACTGCAGACAGACGAAAGACAGAGAACGATGCCACCATGGACGAGGCACTCCTGCTCGTCACCCTTGCCACTAGTGATAGATAGACGCCGGGATTGGAATTCCGACCGCTCCTGTGGGCTGGTAGGAAGTGCTACAGAGAGACACC
Source organism: Lynx rufus (assembly GCF_022079265.1). Taxonomy (NCBI): domain Eukaryota; kingdom Metazoa; phylum Chordata; class Mammalia; order Carnivora; family Felidae; genus Lynx; species Lynx rufus. The sequence goes on from NW_025814827.1 coordinate 34,939,629, forward strand.
TGAGGGCTCTCCTACCTTCTAAGTGGCAAAGTGGTCTAGTCCAGACCCAGACCTGAGGAAGATGTGAACTCCCAACTAGCGTGTAATGAAACCTAATGACTGTATTTGACCCGGCAGCTCTTCAACATTCATGAGCCTCATTTCCAAGGCGATCTACAGGGAGTATAGCTCAGTGGTAGAGCATTTGACTCCAAGGCGATCTACCAGGTGAGGGTGGATGGAGATTAATGAAGCAATGCTGAGGTAGGGCTGCCGTTGGTGGGATCGTCTCTGTCTACCTAGAGCCCGTTTTGATGTGTCCCCAGGCAGCAAGCAGGCTGGGACTGTGTGCCTTAGCAAATGACGAAGGACTAAAAATGGATCATGGAGCTGGATCGTGAATAGTTTACCTCTCAAATACTGAGAAGTCCCATATAGAATATTTTCCCTGTCAGTCTGATTCTGGGGCAGGATGCCCAGGAGTTGGCCTGGCTGGGCTGTCCGAAAGGCATGGAGTCTCGTTCTTGGTTCTAGGAGTGCACCAGAAGGAACACCCTGGGCAGCCACCGACCTCTGTTAGGTGCTTCACTTTCTCCTTCCATGCACTGAGTACTTTAGGCTTTGGAGAATGCAGTGCCTTTGTTAAAATGAAGTTGACCTTGAGCTGCCTCTACCGGTGGCTGGAGTTCTTCGTGATGCAGGGCCTTCAGTAGTTCATATCTGGTGCTGATTCCCCCTATTCAGAGAACCATCCCTGAAGTTTCTGTGTCCAAGGCTCAGTGAGAAATCCAGCAGTGTGTGTCCTAGGGAAAGCCTTGTTTGTTTGTTTTTTTAAGTACATTTGAGAAAGAAACCACAGTGCTTTTCCTGCCCTTTTCTCTGCTTCTCCCACCTGGCCAAGGAGTGAGGGCTCTGTATTTTATTCCATGCCCCTCTCCGGCAGCTGGAAAACAGCTGAAAAAATTCAACGGCAGCTCCGGACCGAGTTGCGTACAGCTGTCCGAACTCCGGCCCGCAAAGCGTTTTTAAAGCCGGTGATCCTTGGCAGGAGCTGGTGAGATACGTGTTGTTGGGAAATTTCTGAGTTTAGTTCTAAGTCTGCCTCTCTTACTTTCTTCCCTTAAGGGAAGGAACGCAATAGGGGAAAGCAAATTTGTTTACTTTCCTGACATTCCTTCATCTGCAGAGCATTAGTGGCCTGTTTGTTATGGTCCTGGTTTGCTACTGGGCCAGAAGGGAGGAAATTGGAGGTATAGGCAGAAAGATGCCTTGACCTAAAAAGACAATAATGTGGCCAAACCGAATCCACAGCCGAAGCCACAGGCCCGGTGTCTATTGGGCAGGACTCTGTAAATGAGGACCCAAACTGCTTGCACCCCAAGGTTCCTGAGCTCCTCTCTCCCTCTGAGAGGCATGGACCAGCAGACAAGGGAAATTAGCGTTCTGTGCTTGGCATCTCTTTTAACCATCACATATCCTCCTGGTTCTGCCCGACGAGCTGGGAGAGCTCAGGCACCCTGATTTCCCCTGATTCTTGGAGCCTCTCTCTATGCTACGGCTGAGTTTAGTGAGAGAAGGTAAGAGCATAAGCCATGCAGCCCAAACATCGGAGTTCATGGAAACTCTCCAGCCTCAGACCAGGATAATTGAGATTGCTACCAAATCTGCGAAGCTACGTGTGTGAATTGGCCATGCTAACTAAGCTCGTGCGTTTTCATATGGGACGGAAACTCATTTACGGCAGGAAACATGTCCCTGATGTAGGTAGCACTATCACGGCATATGTCTCTCCCCTCCAGCGTATGCATCCTGTAGCAGGGAACCATTCTTTTAGTTTCTCATCTGGGTCACACCTGGGAATTAAATATGATTTGTTTGGAGCCAGGTCCCCGTCAGTGGAGATTTGGGAGTGCCTGGCATGTGGTAAGTGGGCTCAGACCCATCTCTTGATCTCTGGGCACACTTGGGACTCCCCCAGGATGATGGCTCCTCTGGGTTTGTGAACTTCCTCCCAAAGATTGGATAACTGACAGCTTGGTTGTGAATTAAATTTTGACCGTGACTGGTAGGTTTAAGAGTCAAAAGGCTACCATGTTTGGATTCACAGAATTTCCTTTTTAATTAAAAGAGAAGACACTACTCACAGGTGGAAGTTGTTACTAGTAGGAGCTTCTGTTTGCTTTGTGAAAATAACTTTAGTGTCACTGGGAGGATTCTCCTTGACACTCAGGACAAATCCAGGCCCTAAGTGATGATCTTGCCTAATAAGAAAAATGGCAACCTGTGGAGGGGTTAGGAGCCCTCTACTTGCTGTCTAAAGATGTGGGTTCTTGGAATGAGGCTGTTCCTTATTAGCTGTATAGGTAGCGAGTCATAATCTTACTCAGGCTCTGCTTCCTCATCTGTCATGTGTGGGTAATAACACTCGCCCCAGGCACTTCTTGGGGTAGTTCTGAAAATTGGAAAAGATAAAGAAAAGCTTCATCTTATGTGTGGTTCAAAAGCTGGCACCTGTGATGCAAATCAAGTCTAGCACAATTAACCTTGTGACTGGGGAGATTCCAGCTCAATTGCAATTCTCTCTGATTTGGGGCACCTGGGTGGCTCAGTCGGTTGAGCATCCGACTTCGGCTTTGGTCGAGATCTCGCAGTTGGTGAGTTCCAGCCCCGTGTTGGGCTCTGTGCTGACAGCTCTGAGCCTGGAGCCTGCTTTGGATTCTGTGTCTCCCTCTCCCTCTGCCCCTCCCCTGCTTGTGCGCTTTCTCTCTCTCTCTCTCTCAGTAAATAAACATTAAATTTTTTTTTAAAAAAAGATAAAAAAAATAGAACTCTCTCTGATTCTAGTTCTGGGACAGGCCAATGTTGCCTCATCTGAGTGTAAGCCAGAATGGTTGGTTTGCACTTAGAGGCTGTGTCGTACGGAAACATGTGGTTTAAACCCGAGAATTCCGCTTCAAATGATGAGACTCCCCTAGAATGAGAGACAGGTGGACAATCTGGAGGAAGAGTACAGCCCCTTCACCCCCCTCAGACTCTCGTGGGCTGGAAAGGTGCAGGGAATCACTCGCTGTGTGCACCGTTTCTCTACTTGTAAAAACTGTAATTGCTTTTCATATTTTTTTCTTTCTCTTGGAATTTTATTTTATTTTATTTTACTTTTTTGTAACTTGTTTAAGTTAAAGTTAGTCAACATACAGAGTAGTATTGGTTTCAGGAGTAGAAACCAGTGATTCGTCACTAACATAAAACACCCAGTGCTCATCCCAGTGCCCTCCTTAATGCCCACCACCCATTTGGCCCATCCCCCATCCCTTGAGCCTATAATTGCTTTTCTTTATTACCTCAGGTCTAGAGCGGAATTCTTATAGGTTAAACGCACGCATGTAGCCTTCACTGTAGTAAAACCTCTGGAAAAATCAAAGGGCTCTAGGGATGAAAGGCCTGTTGTAAGGCAAAGAGCAAGATAAAAGGGGCTGTGTGGCAGGGTGGGCCAGGGCGGCTGTGTGAAGTCGGGGGCCGCTGTGGAGGAAGGGCAAAGCAGGCTGCTGCGGGGGCTGCCGTTGCTGAATGGGTCCCAAGACCAGGAGCTCAGCAAAATGGTGTTTTTTGGTTTTTTTTTAAGCAACTTTGCAGATGTGTTTAGTGTACAATTTGGTAATAACTGACAAATGCATATGCTCATGAAACCATCACTACAGACAAGACAACCAACATTTCCGTCAGCCCCAAAAGTTCTCTCAGGCCCCTCTGCCATCCCTCCCTCCTTCCTCGTTCGCAAGCAACCGCTGCTCTGCTTTGTGTCACTGCATGTGCTTTTGGGTTTTCTAGAATTCATATAAATGGAACAATAGGGTACGTATTCTTCTTTGAGGGGGGTTTGTCATCTTTTATGTCGCATAACGATTTTGAGATTTGTCCGTGTTTTGCGCGTATACGTATTTTGCTCCGTTTTATTGCCGAGTAGTATCTCATTGGAGAGAGAGGCCACATGGTGATGGACATTTCCAGTTTTGGTCATTCCACATAAAGCGGCTATGAACATTCACATAGAAGTCTTCATGTGGACGTGTGTTTTCATTTACCTTGGTAAATACCTAGGTGAGGAAAGGCTGGGTTGTGTCGTAGCTTCACGTTCAATCCTTGAAGAAACAGCCCGATTGTTTTCGGAAAAGCGTTGTGTCATTTTATATTTCCACCTGTAGTTTGAGTTCCAGTTAGTCTGCATCCTCACCAATACTTGGTATGGTTGATCTTTTTCATGTAAGCCATCCCAGTGGATATGTACTGACATCTCATTGTGGTTTGTTGTATTTATTTATTTATTTATTTATTAGCTTTTATTTTGTTTATTTATTTAATGTTTGTTTATTTGTGAGAGAGAGACAGAAGCACAAGCCAGGGCAGGGCAGAGAGAAAGGGAGACACAGAATCCGAAGCAGGCTCCAGACTGTGAGCTGTCAGCACAGAGCCTGACGGGGGGCTCGAACCCACAAACTAGGACATCATGACCTGAGTCGAAGTCGGATGTTCAACCAACTGAATCACCCAGGCACCCCTCATTGTGGTTTTAATTCAGAATTCTCCGCTGATCAAAGATGCTAAGCATTATTTTTAAGTGTTTTCGGCCCTTCATGTTTCCTCTTTTTTGAAGTGTCTGTTCAATTTTTTTTTCCCCTATGAAAGAAAATAGATTGTCTTCTTTTCATTGAGCTCTGAGTGTCCTTTATATATTCTGGGTACAAGTGCTTTGAGAATTTTCTCTGGCCTCATGGCTTGCCAGTATGGTTTCTTAGTGGTGTTTTTCAAAGAATAGAAGTTTTTTTTTTTTTTTTACAACCTTTTTTTTAATTTTAATTTTAATTTTTTGAGACAGAGAGGGAGAGAAAATCTTAAGCAGGCTCCACACCCATTGTGGACTAGAACTCGGGGCTCCACCTGGGGCTTGATCTCACAGCCGTGAGATCATGACCTGAGCCGAAATCAAGAGTCGCATGTTTAACTGAGCCATCCGGGTGCCTTAAGAATACCCATTTTGGGGTGCCTGGGTGGCTCACCTGGTTAAGCCAGGTGATTTTGGCTGAGGTCATGATCTCACAGTTTGTGGGTTCAAGCCCCACGTCGGGCTCTGTGCTGGCAGCATGGAGCCTACTTTGGATTCTCTCTCCCTCTCTCTGCCCCTGCCCTGCACACTCTCTCTCTCTCCTTCAAAATAAATAAATAAACATTAAAAAAAGAATACCAATTTTTAACGGTGATGAAGTAGCATTGATCCAAAAACATTTCTAAAGAAGGGTCCATTCTTTTTGTTGTCCATCTAGGAAAACTTTGCCTACCCTAAGGTCACAAAGTTTTTCTCCTTTATCATCTCTTGGAAGGTTTATAATTTTTGGTCTTACATGAAAGCCTGTGACTCATCCCAAGGTACTATTGGTATACGGTGAAAGCCAAGGGCCAGTCTTCACTTTTTCCTCCACGGCTATCCGCTGGAGGCAGGACCATTTGTTGGAAAGGCTGCTCTTCCTTCACCGACTTGCACTTGTGTTGAAAACCCGTTGACCATGTATATGTGGGCTTTTTCTTGGCCTCTCTTCTGCACAGGGTTTGCAGTAGTGAGGGGAAAATGGCTTCTATGGGACAGCCTTTCATAAGGGTACCAGACCCTTAAAATGGCTTTTTGACAAAAAGTTTTTATTTACCAGCATGAAATTAAAGTATTGATTCCCAAATAAAATCAGGAAAAGAGCATACACGTAGAAAGTAGAGGGAAAAATCCACTCATTATTTCAATCTCTGAGGAAAGCCACTCTTAACTTGAAAAGCGCATATTCTTCCAGCTTTTTCCCCCTTCTGTGAATATTTAAGGGACGGAATCAGGCAGAATTGCTCAGTGGTTCAAAATACAATCTGGAGTCAGATTACTCAAATTCCAATCCCGACTTCTCTACTCACTAGCTCTGTTATCTTGGGCAAGTAACTTAATATCGCTTGGCTTTGTTTCCCACATCTATAAAATAAAATCTACAACACATGCTTGTTTGGTGGTTTGAGATAATGTGAGGCACTTCTTGTAGTCTCTAGAACACAATAAGTGCCACATAATTCTTGGTTATCCCCATCCTTACCTTCGTTGCCACCATTCGTGTCTAAACTCTGCTCGTTCTTAGGACCAGGTAAGCAGATTGAAGCAGGGCCCATGAAGAACCAACCCAATCTCACCGTGGGTGTGCTTTCATTTTAACATGGTTATCACCTCACTGGATGCATCTCTGCGTATACTTAACAGATGAAGTGAGCCTGAAGTGGGCTAGCATGTCTTCCGGATACCAGTAATGTGTTCCATGTCCAGTCGGAAGGCCTTGGTCCCCTGGCCAATGTTGGGTGGACGGGCTGGATGCCAGTTAGCAAGATGTCCTCCACCCCCCTCACTCTGCAGTTTTGGGAGAGTAGATGCGGCTAATCTTCAAAGACCCGGTGGTCTCTGCAGAGACCTTCTGGTGGCTCACATAGCTCACATGGTATATCCCCTTCCATAGATATATCAGCGTCTCAAAAGTGACGCTGTATTTAAGGTTACAAATACAACAGATGGCATGCAAATGTGGGTAGATTAAAAACGTTGCATATATTAGCGGAGGTAATTTTTATTAAAGAATCACCCAAGTGTTGCAAACATTAACAAATAAATTCACCTGTGGGTTATTTATGCCTGGATTCACCTCTCATTTTTTTTGAAGCACAGTGAGCCCATTGCTAGATTTTACATGCAGACATTTATAGTATGAGGAAGGGCAGCAAAGGCACGGTACAGCTGTGGAGCCGACTTCACGGAACAGGTGGGCCCCAGATGTCTAGACTCCCCCAACAGGAAGGGATACAAGGTGAAATTGTAAACTCTCCTGTTGGCCCCTGTTTTTGGGGAAAAGATCTTGTCTTTTGTAGTACAAATCTGCGCAAGAACCTATGTAGATTAGGAAAGATGGATGTGAACGAAACCCATTGGAGATTTCATGGGTGTCCTGGATGTTCTCCTTTTACACCACTGGATGCAGTCCTGCCTTCTCCACTCAGCTCTGTGACCTGTGTGGACGTCATCAGGGAGCACTGGGTTTGGCCATTGGGAGGCATCAGCGGGAGAGCAGAGGGTGGGGTTTTCATTCTCCCATCTCCCTTTAGGCTCCATTCCTCCACTGAAGCATTTAATTTCTCTGGAGCTGCCCCCTCAACTATGGCTCTCTCTCAGGGTTCTGGTAGCATTTCCCCTTCAGGTTTAGGGGAGGTGGCATTCTTTCTGTTGCTGCTAGTTCTGAAATGTTGGATCATTCCCGGCTGGGTCCCTTAATCCTGCCCCTACCCCTCCAAATGGTTGCTTCATTAAGCTCTCCTCAACTGGAATGCACCATCTGTTTCCTGTCAGGACCCTGATTGATTCAATGGCCAAACTAAGTTCCTCCGAGTGAGGAGAGGCAGAAAATAATAAGGAAGATACTGCTCTCCACTTACTGCAGCCTTCTATGTGCTCAACGCCGGCAAAGCATTTTGCATGCCTCCAGTAAATATTTATTTAGTGCTTACTACAGGCTGAGTACTCAGATGAAGCGGATTCTGCTCTCAAAGAGATAACACAATTTAATTCTCATAACAATGTTGTTATTGTTATCACTACTTCAAACACGGGTAAGCTGAGTCTCAGATAGATTAAGTTACTTTGCCAAGGTTACCAGCAACTAAATGCAGAGCCAGGATTTGAACCTTGGCCATCTGATTCCAAAGCCCATGCCCTACTTGCTTCATTGCAACAACGGTTGCTCAAGTGCCCTCTCAAGTTAGCAGCTAGGTGAATTCCTGGGAATGGGCATGTTTAGTTCTGTTTGGGGATGAGAAAAATTCAGGAGAAGTCTGGAGGCTTCATGAACTTGCTTAGGGACATCTGCGTCATGGATGGGCCGGTGGAGGGCCGGATATGATGGGTGCTGAACAGATGTGACAATGCTGGCCCCAAGTAGGCTGGGGGTGAGGCATTCAGACTCTCACTCTGGCCCTTCCCAGTTTGCCATGAGCCGACTGTTGTTGACAGCAGCTAGAGATAGGTTTTTTGTTCAGGTCCAGGCATTTCCCTCTGCCCCGGTATAGGCTTTTGTGTGCCATGAAGGGACGGGGTCTCACATGTGCAGGAATCTTCACGAGTTCATGTTCCTTTGCAGTTTCCTGAAGGACATATTAAGTCCCAAGAGGAAAATAAATTGTTGGCATGTTTTTGAAGTCAGGACTCAAACTTTGGATCCCCCTCCATTTTTCTGAGGATTGCTCATCAAATTCGGAAGAGAATGACCTTGGAGTGAACCAGCTTCCTGAGGGCCAGTCCCGACCAGAGGCAGGAATGGACTGAACGCCCACAGCAGATCCTCCAAGGGCCCCTCTGAGCAGCCACACGGGGAGTGAGGCTCCTGCCTCACAGACATTCAGGCCTGTAGGCTGAGAACCAGGTGGCTGCCTGGTTCTCCTCAGTCTTGAGGCTGGCGGGATCAGGACACAAATCGGGGGAAGCAGGGAGGCTTTTTTCATTCTCTTTCATTTTCAGAGGAACCAGGTTTCATATCTTTAGACTTACTAGTAAAATCCAAGGGACTCCTGACTAGCCTGGGCTTTCTCCTTTCCTTTCCTCCTTCCTTCCCTTTCTTCCACTTGGCTTTCTTTCTCTATCTCTTCCTTTCCTGAACAAGCCACCTCAGCTTCAGTCATCAGATGAGGTGCTGCTATTCAGTGTGTAATGGGATTCCTTCATTTACATCTTCGTATCGTACCCACGTGAGTGTCCCTGAGAAGTCACCGAATCAGGCAGATAAACACACGGCTCTTGACATAGAAAAAGCTCAACCCTAAAAAGATTCAAATGAGGAAAGTCTGGGGAATTGAAACATGGGCATCGAACTAGAACCTTCTGAGGAGTCCAAAGAGACACATGGGTTTCATTCACACCCACTTTCTATCTGTGATGAGCAAGCGGGGTACAGTCAGTCCAACTATATCAGCAATTGAACAGCAATGCTAGCAGAAAAGCTCCTGAAGGAGCTCAATATACACACTGGAACTCAAATACACACTGATTTTGAACCCTCTTTGTCTCTTGGCTTTGGAAAAAAGCAGGGTAGGGAGCGGGGAGCCCAGCTGGTCAAACTCATTGCGGGGCCTTTTGTCCTGTTCAACAGAATTCTGCTTACGTTACAGTGAGCCAATGAGCTTTCCTTGAGCTCTTCAACTGTGTCCTCATATATGACCGACAGCGCAGGATTTTCCATGATCCAGAGAATAGCAGTTGATGATAGAAGAGAGAGGCAATTGCCAGGAATTTTTATTGGTAGGGAACTCTCTAGAGGAGCTCTTCTCCATCCCCACCCTATTCCAGTATCTATTCCATTCTGATTGGCGCAACATCCATACAACCCAGTCCAAGAAAATGGGCGAGTCTGTCCCCCAAAGGCCTTTTATAACTTGAAGTGAGGGAAGGTCTAGAGCTGGACGTCCATCTCCCACGCCGCCATCTGGTACAGGCTGAGTGGTGTCCCATGAATGAAACACCTGCAGAGTGTCAGAAGTGCCAGGACACTAATTCTGACCTCACCTGGCACACACATAGAGCTGGGATCCCTGGAGTTGTGAGCTCATTCCGCAGGGCGGAAAGAGGTAGATTATTTGTGTGTTTTCTGTCTAAAGATGGCTGCTCCAGGCTTGACCTTGTGGAGGCTTCTTGGCTTAGGGGGGAGGTGATGTCACTCAGTGCTTCCTGCAGCTGCTGGAGCATGAGGAGCAGCTCCCACCCCAAGGCGGGCCCCAGAGAGGCCCAGTTGAGAGCCAGTGCGTGTGGGCTTCATGACCAAAATGTCACTCTGGTTGGGGAGGTAGGGAAAAAAACCATATCGCACATGACAAGTGGGTTGATAGAGAACCCATGCGACCTTGAGACATACCCACATCTCCTCCCTGAGCCTCTGGGGTGTGACTCACGCCAGGCCAATGCTGAATTCTCTTTTGTGTCCAATGGTCTACATAGATCTAGTGAGTGGTTCTTAGAAAAGGTCAAAAGCTCTTGAATACTAGGACTGGGTTAAGGTTAAAGTGTTTCTGCTTTTGTTTTTGTTTTTAAAATTATTTTCTTACAAGTAGTGACTAAGTCAAAGATCTGATATTCTGGAGCATCATGTCTCCCAGTTGGATATCCATGCAATCTCAGTGTGCAGAACAGTTGGTGAGCATTAAACAAACCAAAACACAAATCTACACAAGTACATTTAACAAATGCTGAAAATTATTTCCTTTTGGACATTTGAACTATAGTGAGCATATTAGAGGATCCAAATGACCTGCTTAAGTTAAAAAAAATTTTTTTTAACGTTTA